>NC_046167.1:47120148-47321034 GCF_011064425.1 Rattus rattus | reverse complement strand
TATGTAAGAAATACTCAAGTAATAAAAACAAACAAACAAACAAAAAAACCAAACAAACAAAAAAACTGGTGTAAGGTGGAATCTCAGGGTCCTTTTGATTTGCTTTTCTCTGATGACTAAGAATGTTGAACATTTTTTAAGTGCTTCTCAGCCATTTGATTAGATATTCCTATGCTGAGAATTCTTTGTTTAACTCTGTACCCCATTTTTAATAGGGTTATTTGGTTCTCTGGAGTCTAATTTTACGAGTTCTTTGTACATATTGGATATTAGCCCTCTATTGGGTGTAAAGATATTTTTCCCTTCTATAGGTTGTGATTTTGTCCCATTGACAGTGTCCTTTGCCTTACAGAAGCTTTTCAATTTTATGTGATCCCATTTGTCAATTCTTGATTTTAGAGCATAAGCCATTGGTGTTCTCTTCAGGAAGTTTGTTCCTGTGCCTATGTGTTTGATGCTCTTCCAGTTTCTCTTCCAATAGATTCAGTGTATCTGGTTTGATGTGGAGATCTTTGTTCTACTTGGACTTGACCTTTTTATAAGGAGATAAGAATGCGTCAATTTGCAACTTTCTACATGCTGACCTCCAGCTGTACCAGCCACTTTTGTTGAAAATGCTGTCATTTTTTTCACTGTATGGTTTTGACTCCTTTGACCACGATCAAGTGACCAAAGGTATGTGGGTTCATTTCTGGGTCTTCAATTCTATTTCATTAATCTATCTGCCTGTCTCTGTACCAATAATATGCATTTTTCCCACTATTGCTCTGTAGTAGAGGTTGAAGTTAGGGATAGTGATTCTCCCAGAAGTTCTTGTATTGTTGAGAATGGTTTTGCTGTCCTGTTGTTTTGTTATTCCAGATAAATTTGAGAATTGTTCTTTCTGTATAAAGAATCGAGTTGGAATTTTGATGGGGAATTCATTGAATCTGTTGAGTGCTTTTGGCAAAGTGGCCATTTTTATTATTTTAATCCTGCCAATCCCTAAGCATGTGAGCTCTTTCCATCTTCTGAGATCTTCTTCAATTTCTTTCTTCAGAGACTTGAAGTTCTTGTCATACAGACCTTTCACTTGCTTGGTTAGAGTCACACCAAGATAATTTATATTATTTGTGACTATTGTAAAAGATTTCATTTCCCAAGTTTCTTTCTCAGCCCATTTATCCTTTGAGTAGAGGAAGACTACTGATTTGTATGAGCTAATTTGTATCTAGCCACTTTTCTTAAGTTGTTTATCAGTCCAAGTAGTTTTCTGGTGGAACTTTTGGGGGTCACTTAAGTATACTATCATATCATTTGCAAATAGTGATATTTTGGCTTCTTCCTTTCCAATTTGTATCCCTTTGACCTCCTTTGGTTGGTTGATTGCTCTGGCTAGGAATTTGGGTACTATATTGAATAGGTAGGGAGAGAGTGGGCAGCCTTGTCTAGTGCCTGATTTTAGTAGGATTGCTTCAAGTTTCTCTCCATCTAGTTTGATGTTGGCTAGTGGTTTGCTGTATATTGCTTTTACTATATTTAGGTACGGGCCTTGAATTCCTGATCTTTCCAAGACTTTTAACGTGAAGGGTTTTTGAATTTTGTCAAATGCTTTCTCAGCATCTAGTGAGATGATCATGTGAATTTTTCTTTCAGTTTGTTATATAGTGGATTATGTTGATGGATTTCTATATATTGAACTAACCCTGCCTCCCTGGGATGAAGTCCACTTGATCATGATGGATGATCATTTTGATGTCTTCTTGGATCCAGTTACTGAGAATTTTAATTGAATACTTTTGCGCCAATATTCATAAGGAAAATTGGTCTGATGTTCTCTCTCCTCACTGGGTCTTTGTGTGGTTTAACTATAAGCATAATTGTGGCTTCATAGAAGTAATTGGATAGTGTTACTTCTGTTTCCATCTTGTGTAATAGTTTGGACAGTATTGGTATTAGATCTTCTATAAAGGTCTGATAGAATTCTGAACTAAATCCATCTGATCCTGGGCTTTTTTTGGTTGGGAGACTTTTAATAACTCCTTCTATTTCTTTAGGAGTTATGGGACTTTTTAGATGGTTTATCTGATCCTGATTTAAATTTGTTATCTGTCTGGAAAATTGTCCATTTCCTCCAGATATTTGAGTTTTGCTGAATATAGGCTTTTGTAGTAAGACCTGACGATTTTTTGAATTCTCTCAGATTCTGTTATTATGTTTCCCTTTTCATTTCTGATATTGTTAATTTGGATATTCTCCCTGTGCCTTCTGATCAGTCTAGCTATGGGTTTAATTTCTTTCCTTATTTCTTCCTTGATCACGTTATCATTGAGTAGATCATTGTTCATCTTCCATGTGTATGTACACTTTCTGTTGTTTTTGTTGTTATTGAAGACCAGTCTTAGAGGTAGAATTGTGTTTTGGTAGCTATCTTCTTTTGCGTTAGTTGAAATTAGATTACTTTTGCTTTTTCTAGGGTATAGTTTCCCTTTTTGTGTTGCAGTTTTTCATCTATTATTCTTTGTAGGGCTGGATTTGTGGAAAGATACTGTGTAAATTTGGTTTTGTAATGGAATAGCTTTGTTTTCCATCTATCTTAATTGAGAGTTTTGCTGGATATAGTAACCTGGTCTGGCATTTGTGTTCTCTTAGTGTCTGTATGACATCTTCCCAGGATTTATGGCTTTCATAATTTCTGGTCAGAAGATTTGTTGTAATTCTGGAAGGTCTGCCTTTATATATTACCTGACCTTTTTCCCTACTGCTTTTAATATTCTTTCTTTGTTTTGTGCATTTGGTATTTTGACTATTTTGTTATGAGAAGAATTTCTTTCTGGTCCAATCTATTTGGAGTTCTGTAGGCTTCTTGTATGTTTATGGGCATCTCTTTAGGTTAGGGAAGTTTCTTTCTATAGTTTTGTTGAAGATATTTCCTGGCCATTTAACTTGGGATTCTTCACTCTCTTCTATACATATTATCCTTAGGTTTGGTCTTCTCATTGTGTGGGTTAGGAGCTTTCTGTGTTTTACATTATCTTTGACAGTTGTGCCAATGTTTTCGATGGTATCTTCTGCTCCCGAGAGTCTCTTTTCTATTTCTTGTATTGTGTTGGTGATGCTTGCATCTATGACCCCTGATCTCTTTCCTAAGTCTTCTCTCTCCAGGGTTGTCCCCCTCTGTGATTTTTTTGTTTCTATTTCCATTTTTAGATCCTGAATGGTTTTGTTCAATTCCTTCACCTGTTTAGTTGTGTTTTCCTGTAATTCTTTAAGGATTTTTGTGTTTCTTCTTTAAGGGCTTTTACCTGTTTACTTTTGTTGTCCTGTATTTCTTTAAGGGAGTTATTTACGTCCTTCTTAATCAACTCCAACACCATCACGAGTTGTGATTTTTAAATCAAAATCATGTTTTCCTAGTGTGTTGGGGTATCTAGGGCTTGCCTTTGTTTCTGTTGCTTAGGTTCTTGCCCTCGCCTCTTGCCATCTGTTTATATTTGGTGTTAGCTGGTCTTGCTGTCTCTCACTGTGTCTTGACCCTTCTGTATACCTGTGTGTCAGCATTCCTGGAGACAGTCTTTCTCCCAGTACGATTTGGGTCCAGACAGCTGTGTCATAGGGTCAACCCTATGTGTAGGCAGAAATTACAAGGATCCTATCCCAAATTACTTCTTCTTTTCTGTGTCCAGAGGGCTCCTGGCAGGTTCCTTTTGGGCTGGGAATGTGAAGAGATGTTGTGGTCTCAACTATTCTCTCTGGATTGTCCGACCTTCTGAGAGTCCAGCTCTCTCTTCACTTGATCTGGGTACAGAGAGCTGTGGCACTGGGCCAGCTCCAGGCGCAGGCCAAAACAGGAAGGATCCTGTCCCAGCTTCCTTGGTTCCTGTGTCCTGAGGGCTCTACGCGGGTCCCTTGGAGCAGAAGTGGTGGTCGTACATCTGCTCTTAGGTGTGCCCGTGCCAGAGCTCCAGGAGTGAAATATTTCTTTGGAGCAAATGCAATCTGCGTTTACAGGATACCAGCAATTTAGTTCACATGAATCAGCAGTGACAGCTCGATCCAGAAGAAACCGCAAGGCTCTGCCAACTGGCCAAAGTCCACAGAAGTGTCAAGAAGCCACTGAAACACTACTAGAAGTTTTTTTTTTTTTTATGTATTTCTCTCTATGAATTCATGACAAACAATGACCAACAAAGAATGTTAAGGTGTATCAATACCACCCAGAATTGTTAGTGAAGACCAGCATAAGCAAAGCCTAGCAATGAGAAGCAGAGAACGGCCAGGAGTACCAGTACCATCCAGCATTGTTTACTGTCTCTTGGGCTATATTAGTATCTTTTCTAAACATCACATGTTTTTTCAATCATCTGCTTTAGTAAAACATCACATGTCCCTTTTTCAAGTTGCCTCCGGAAAAACACCACACGTCTGTTCTTAGCATCCTTCCATGTGTTTTCTTCAGCAAACACATCACATAAGACAGTTTCCAGAAAAACGTCATATGACACAACTGAGTCTCCAAAGAAACCAAAAATTTTCACTCCATCTCCTCTCTTCCTTTCCCCTCTTTCTTCCCAGATTAGTCTAAATTTGTTTTATACTGGAAAAAAACCCAACCAGCACATCTGCTTTGATCTCAGGGTAACACTGGCTTCATATAATGAGATTGGTATGGCCATCCCTTTGTATGATATAGAATAGTTTGGTGAACATCAATGTTTTTTTTGTGTCAATGAATTTAGCAGCTTGACAATATTTCCCTTTTTGAGAGACTTTTCCTCACAGTTTCTTTGGCCAATATTTAAAAACAGATTTATTGCTGGACATGGCCATACACCCAAGTTCTTACATTCCAGGACCTAGTTTAACTAGCAAGTTTGCATCAACTAAGGTTACATATGGGTTCCTGCTTCAAAAAGAAAAAAAAATCTATTAGGTTGAAGTGGACAGAACATCATTAAATATCATTCTTTCATTCTTTCTTGTAGTATTTTTACAATCATTTATTTACTTTCCAAATTCTAGTCATATTGCTTATTGTTTCAAGGTTCTGAGTATACTGCACTGTAAAGTACTTATATGGCCTGTCAACACGCTGAGAACATTTACCTACCCAGAGTATATAGCTTTTGTAAAGTGTCCTGAATTGTCCATGCTTAATAACCTTCTTTGATTCTCATAATTCAATTTGGATCAAAACTGTGTGAATTGTCCATCTTTGAATGTCTAGTTTTTGCTATTTGTGACAGACTTTGACAGGGACAAGTCAAAGTTATTGGTATTTTTCTATATAAAGGGACACATGGACTTTGATTGTTTTTAATTTTAACATTCATAAAATATCAAAATTTCAAAGAAAACCACTCATTCCAATTGAGTGTGCTTTCAAAATGGATAAAAATTAAGTCTAGAAGGTGTGGATAATTAATGGGATGGATAGGAGCTTAGCAGTTGTTTTATTAGATGATGTTGCACTTTAAGACCCTGAGCTAAGTATCAAATGTATTAGAATGTTTTCATTCAGGCAGTGGATCATGTTATAAAAGGCAAAAGGCAAGTGTATTTACCAGTTGCAAGTTTGTTAGTCCTAGACAAGCAAGATTTTCTTCATCTTTTTGTGGTCTATGGTGAACACAACTGCCAATACTATATCTTGTAACTATTAGGTATTTGTTTGTCTTTATAGCTTCTAAATGTTGAATTATAATTTGAGAAAAATTTAGAAATGTAAAATTACATTTTTAGTGATTTTTTTAGTGATTTTTATGATCTTGATGCATGTGCCTGATACTTTAGGCAGAATGAAAATTGCACACAAGGCCGTAAGATGCAGATAGTGGAGGGATGACTGTGACAAAAAAATGTGAGTTCACAAAAGACTTACCTTACTTAGAAACAGTGTCCTGAGTTCAGCACCTCTGAGAAAGATGGGGCTCTCCACATCTCCTCAGCACTAAAGCTGTTCACAGGATGTCAAAAGTCATTGTTCATTTTAGGCCACATCTTTCATGTAGGAGCAAAGCATTGAGGTTTAAAGAGACAGCTTGCCTTGATAAGGATTGCCTTACATTTCTCAAGCAGTCCCTTGCCAGTTTCTTCAGTATCTCTGGCTTTTGATAAGATGGAATCTCTGATTCCTTGTAGACCACTTATTTCAGTCACTAGATAGTGTAGCGGGTTCTTCTGTGTGCTTAATATACTATGTACAAATTTCATTAGACCTTGATGCTGAGCAAACAATCACATTAAGGGAAATGAAATACAGTAGCATTGGTTACATGTAGGCTTTTCTCTAGGTGACTTATTCTTTTGTGATATCTGTGTATATAAAATATTTTTTTAGATGGCATACGTAGAAATTAAAATTTTATATCTAATCCATTACTCTTATGTTGTAGAATTTGGTTGGGATTAAATGGGTCAAATCAATAGTATATGGTGTTCATATGAGTGTAGTTGCTCTCAATAAATATTAACTTATTTTTTCAATTTCATTTTTTCAATTTACTATTAGCACAGTGGTTATTAATGCAAATTTCAGCATTGCAGAATATCAATGCTACTAGTAAAATCACAAAGATAGAATACATGTACTGAGTCACATATAAATCTGAGAATATTTAATGGTTTTTTTTTGAGAATATTTAATATTGACATTAAGATTGGTTCTGGCAGGGGATTAGAAGGGAAGCTTGCAACAGTTATAAAGGTAGAATTGGCAGATATGGGTATCAGTCATTACAATAAAAGACATAGCTACATTCTTAAGAACATAACTACTTTTCAAGCCTCTATTTGTTTGTTTCTTTCAGTTAAGACAAAGGAGGGGACAAACCAGGAGAGGAGAATGAACATGAAAATGAAGTAGAACAAAGAATTCTGGAAAGTCAAGAAGAGATGATGTTGTAGTCAGTGATCTGCAGGACTGCCAATGAAAGAGGACTCATAACACATAATAATTGGAACTGGATTTTATTTCCCTTATATATATATATATATATATATATATATATATGAATAGTTATTTAACTGTGGGTGACATATTCATTTCAGTTTCTAACAAAATAAAGCTTTGGTTAAAGTAGTGTCATGTTCATGGGCAGTCCAATAATCCACTACAACAGCTAGCATTTAATTTTATTTACAGTACTTCACTGCAGGTAATTTTTCTTTGATTGCTCAACCCTTATCTATTTTTCTTTTACCCAGGCAATTCCACATGTATTACAGGGCCTCTACCATGTGCTAGCCCTTTAGAGCCACCATACACTTTCTGCTATGTTAGTGGAAGTCAAAGCTGAGGACTCCGTTGGAATCATAGGCTTTGGCTTTTGATTGTTGGAGTATTCAGAGAATAAATGTTGAGGACGCTGTCAGGGAAATGCTAGCTCTGGCCATAGTATTTATCCTAGAGATGATGAAATATTCAATCATGTAGAGCTTAAGAACTTAGCAAAGAAATATAAGACCAGAATATTAATATATTTGATAGATGTGTAATTTTAAATCATGATTACATCATACAATTTGAGACTAGGGCATTAAGAAAGTGAATCTTTGCTTGCTTCCCTCATTAAATCTGTGATCTCACTTCTTTCCTTTAAATTCCTAACCTCCCCATCTCTTCTGCCCTTTACTACTCTACATTACCCTTCTTAAAAGTCACTATTGGAAGACAAGTGCTGAAAACAGCTATAATTAAAAACTATTAAGTGTTGTACCATCTCTCTCCTGTATTTGTGACAAACGCTAGTGTTTATGCATCTATAGCCATTAGTTTCTGTGTTGCTTATTGTTTCAGATTGATGATCACTTGAACAAGACATGATAATATCATGACTCTGTTTTTTATTATTATTTTTTTTCCTTTTTTTCTTTATTAAGTTGAGTATTTCTTCTTTACATTTCGAATGTTATTCCCTTTCCCGGTTTCCGGGCAAACATCCCCCTAACTCCTCCACTTCCCCTTCTATATGGGTGTTCCCCTCCCCATCCTCCCCCCATTACTGCCCTCCCCCCAACAATTACGTTCACTCGGGGTTCAGTCTTGGCAGGACCACGGGCTTCCCCTTCCACTGGTGCTCTTACTAGTCTATTCATTGCTACCTATGAGGTTGGAGCCCAGGGTCAGTCCATGTATAGTCTTTGGGTAGCGGCTTAGTCCCTGGAAGCTCTGGTTGGTTGGCATTGTTGTTCATATGGGGACTCGAGCCCCTTCAATCTCTTCCAGTCCTTTCTCTGATTCCTTCAACGGGGGTCCTGTTCTCAGTTCAGTGGTTTGGTGCTGGCATTTGCCTCTGTATTTGCTATATTCTGGCTGTGTCTCTCAGGAGAGATCTACATCCGGCTCCTGTCAGCCTGCACTTCTTTGCTTCATCCATCTTGTCTAATTGGGTGGCTGTATATGTATGGGCCACATGTGGGGCAGGCTCTGTATGGGTGTTCCTTCTACCTCTGTTCTAAACTTTGCCACCCTAAGCCCTGCTAAGGGTATTCTTGTTCCCCTTTTAAAGAAGGAGTGAAGCATCCACATTTTGGTCATCCTTCTTGATGTGTTCTGTGCATCTAGGGTAATTCGAGCATTTGGGCTAATATCCACTTATCAATGAGTGCATACCATGTGTGTTTATCTGTGATTGAGTTACCTCACTCAGGATGATATTTTCCAGTTCTATCTATTTGCCTATGAATTTCATAAAGTCATTGCTTTTGATAGCTGAGTAATATTCCATTGTGTAGATGTACCACATTTTCTGTATCCATTCCTCTGTTGAAGGGCATCTGGGTTCTTTCCAGCTTCTGGCTATTATAAATAAGACTGCTATGAACATAGTGGAGCACGTGTCTTTTTTATATGTTGGAGCACCTTGTGGGTATATGCCCAAGAGAGGTATAGCTGGATCCTCAGGCAGTTCAATGTCCAATTTTCTGAGGAACCTCCAGACTGATTTCCAGAATGATTTTACCAGTCTGCAATCCCACCAACAATGAAGGAGTGTTCCTCTTTCTCCACATCCTCGCCAGCATTTGTTGTCACCTGAGTTTTTGATCTTAGCCATTCTCACTGGTGTGAGGTGAAATCTCAGGGTTGTTTTGATTTGCATTTCCCTTATGACTAAAGATGCTGAACATTTCTTTAGGTGTTTCTCAGCCATTCGGCATTCCTCAGCTGTGAATTCTTTGTTTAGTTCTGAACCCCATTTTTTAATAGGGTTATTTGTCTCCCTGCGGTCTAACTTCTTGAGTTCTTTGTATATTTTGGATATAAGCCTTCTATCTGTTGTAGGATTGGTAAAGATCTTTTCCCAATCTGTTGGTTGCCGTTTTGTCCTAACCACAGTGTCCTTTGCCTTAAGAAGCTTTGTAGTTTTATGAGATCCCATTTGTCGATTCTTGATCTTAGAGCATAAGCCATTGGTGTTTTGTTCAGGAAATTTTTTTTCCAGTGCCCATGTGTTCCAGATGCTTCCCTAATTTTTCTTCTATTAGTTTGAGTGTATCTGGTTTGATGTGGAGGTCCTTGATCCACTTGGACTTAAGCTTTGTACAGGGTGATAAGCATGGATCAATCTGCATTCTTCTACATGTTGACCTCCAGTTGAACCAGCACCATTTGCTGAAAATGCTATCTTTTTTCCATTGAATGGTTTTGGCTCCTTTGTCAAAAATCAGGTGCCAGTAGATGTATGGGTTCATTCCTGGGTCTTCAATTCTGTTCCATTGGTCTATCTGTCTGTCTCTGTACAAATACCATGCAGTTTTTTTTTATCACTATTGCTCTGTAATACTGCTTGAGTTCAGGGATAGTGATTCCCCCTGAAGTCCTTTTATTGTTGAGGATAGTTTTAGCTATCCTGGTTTTTTTGTTATTCCAGATGAATTTGCAAATTGTTCTGTCTAACTCTTTGAAGAATTGGATTGGTATTTTGATGGAATTTGCATTGAATCTGTAGATCGCTTTTTGGTAAAATGGCCATTTTTACTATATTAATCCTGCCAATCCATGAGCATGGGAGATCTTTCCATCTTCTGAGGGCTTCTTCAATTTCTTTCTTCAGAGTCTTGAAGTTCTTATTGTACAGATCTTTTACTTGCTTGGTTAAAGTCACACCGAGGTACTTTATATTATTTGGGTCTATTATGAAGGGTGTCATTTCCCTACTTTCTTTCTCGGCTTGTTTCTCTTCTGTGTAGAGGAAGGCTACTGATTTATTTGAGTTAATTTTATACCCAGCCACTTTGCTGAAGTTGTTTATCAGCTTTAGTAGTTCTCTGGTGGAAATTTTGGGATCACTTCAATATACTATTATATCATCTGCAAATAGTGATATTTTGACTTCTTCTTTTCCAATCTGTATCCCCTTGATCTTCTTTCATTGTCTGATTCCACTGGCTAGAACTTCAAGAACTATGTTGAATAAGAAGGGAGAGAGTGGGCAGCCTTGTCTAGTCCCTGATTTAAGTGGGATTTCAAGTTTCTCTCCATTTAGTTTAATGATAGCAACTGGTTTGCTGTATATGGCTTTTCCTATGTTTAAGTATGGGCCTTGAATTCCTATTCTTTACAGAACTTTTATCATGAAGGGGTGTTGAATTTTGTCAAATGCTTTCTCAGCATCTAATGAAATGATCATGTGGTTTTGTTCTTTCAGTTTGTTTATATAATGGATCACGTTGATGGTTTTCCATATATTATACCATCCCTGCATGCCTGGGATGAAGCCTATTTGATCATGGTGGATGATTGTTTTGATGTGCTCTTGGATTCGGTTTGCCAGAATCTCAATGAGTATTTTTGCGTCGATATTCATAAGGGAAATTGGCCTGAAGTTCTCTTTCTTTGTTGGGTCTTTGTGTGGTTTAGGTATAAGAGTAATTGTGGCTTCATAGAAGGAATTCGGTAGTGCTCCATCTGTTTCAATTTTGTGGAATAGTTTGGATAGTATTAATATGAGGTCTTCTATGAAGGTCTGAGAGAATTCTGCACTGAACCCATCTGGACCTGGGCTCTTTTTGGTTGAGAGACTTTTAATGACGGCTTCTATTTCTTTAGGAGTTATGGGGTTGTTTAAATGGCTTATCTGTTCCTGCTTTAACTTTGGTACCTGGTATCTGTCTAGGAAAGTGTCCATTTCCTGCAGATTTTCAAGTTGTTTGAATATAGGCTTTTGTACTAGGATCTGATGATTTTTTGAATTTCTTCTGATTCTCTAGTTATGTCTCCCTTTTCATTTCTAATTTTGTTAATTTGGACACACTCTCTGTGTCCTCTCATTAGTCTGGCTAAGGGTATATCTATCGTGTTGATTTTCTCAAAGATCCAACTTTTCATTCTGTTGATTCTTTGTATAGTCCTTTTTGTTTCTTCTTGGTTGATTTCAGCTGTCAGTTTGATTATTTCCTGCCTTCTACTCCTCCTGGGTGTATTTGCTTCTTTTTGTTCTAGGGCTTTTAGGTGTGCTATCAAGCTGGTGACATATGCTGTATTGTTTCTTTCTGCAGGCACTCAGAGAGTTTTCCTCTTAGCACAGCGGTCATTGTGTCCCATAAATTTGGGTATGTTGTACCTTCATTTTCATTAAATTCTAAGAAGTGTTTAATTTCTTTCTTTATTTCTTCCTTGACCAGGTTATTGTTGAGTAGAGCATTGTCAAACTTCCATGTATATGTGGGCGTTCTTCCCCTATTGTTATTAAAGACCAGCTTTAGGCTTTGGAGGTCTGATAGGACACATGGGATTATTTCTATCCTTCTGTATCTGTTGAGGCCTGTTTTTTGACCAATTATATGGTCAATTTTGGAGAAAGTACCATGAGGAGCTGAGAAGAATGTATATCCTTTTGCTTTAGGTCAGAATGTTCTATAAATATCTGTTAAGTCCATTTTGGTTCATGACTTCCCTTAGTTTGTCTACGTCTCTGTTTAATTTCTATTTCCATGACCTGTCCATTGGTGAGAGTGGGGTGTTGAAATCTCCTACTATTATTGTGTGAGGTGCAATGTGTGTTTTGAGCTTTAGTAAGGTTTCTTTTACATATGTAGGTGCCCTTGTATTTGGGGCATAGATATTTAGGATTGAGAGTTCATCTTGGTGGATTTTTCCTTTGATGAATATGAAGTGTCCTTCTTTATCTTTTTTGATGACCTTTTGTTGAAAAGTGATTTTATTTGATATTAGAATGGCTACTCCATCTTGCTTCCTCTGATCATTTGCATGGAAAGTTGTTTTCCAGCCTTTCACTCTGAGGTAGTGTCTTTCTTTGTCTCTGAGGTGTGTTTCCTGTAGGCAGCAGAATACAGGGTCCTCATTGCATATCCAGTTTGTTAATCTATGTCTTTTTATTGGGGAGTTGAGACCATTGATGTTGAGAGATCTTAAGGAATAGTGATTATTGCTTCCTGTTATATTCATATTTGGGTGTGAGGTTATGTTTGTGTGCTCTTCTTCTCTTTGTTTTGTTGCCAAGACGATTAGTTTCTTGCTTTTTCTAGGGTGTAGCTTGCCTCCTTATGTTGGGCTTTACCATTTATTATCCTTTGTAGGGCTGGATTTGTAGAAAGATATTGTGTTAATTTGGTTTTGTCATGGAATATCCTGGTTTCTCCATCTATGTTAATTGAGAGTTTTGCAGGATACAGTAACCTGGGCTGGCATTTGTATTCTCTTAGGGTCTGTATGACATCTGTCCAGGATCTTCTGGCTTTCTTAGTCTCTTGTGAAAAGTCTGGTGTGATTCTGATAGGTCTGCCTTTATATGTTACTTGACCTTTTTCCCTTACTACTTTTAATATTCTTTCTTTATTTCGTGCATTTGGTGTTTTGACTATTATGTGATAGGAGGGGTTTCTTTTCTGGTCCAATCTATTTGAAGTTCTATAGGCTTCTTGTATGCTTACAGACATCTCTTTCTTTAGGTTAGGGAAGTTTTCTTCTATGATATTGTTGAGGATATTTACTGGTCCTTTGAGCTGGGAGTCTTTTCTCTCTTCTATACCTATTATTCTTAGGTTTGATCTTCTCATTGAATCCTGGATTTCCTGTATGTTTTGGACCAGTAGCTTTTCTGCTTTACATTATCTTTGACAGTTTTGTCGATGATTTGTATGGAATCTTCTGCTCCTGAGATTCTCTCTTCTATCTCTTGTATTCTGTTGGTGATGCTTATATCTATGGCTCTTTGTCTCTTCCTTTGGTTTTCTATATCCAGGGTTGTTTTCCTGCGTTCTTTCTTGATTGCTTCTATTTCCATTTTTAATTCCTTCACCTCTTTGATTGTGTTTTCCTGGAATTCTTTCAGGGATTTTTGTGATTCCTCTCTATAGGCTTCTACTTGTTTTCCTGCATTTTTCTAAAGGAGTTCTTCATGTCTTTCTTGAAGTCCTCCAGCATCATAATCAAATATGATTTTGAATCTAGATCTTGCTTTTGTGGTGTGTTTGGATATTCAGTGTTTGCTTTGGTGGGAGAATTGGGCTCTGATGATGCCATGTAGTCTTGGTTTCTGTTGCTTGTGTTCCTGCGCTTGCCTCTTGCCATCAGATTATCTCTGGTGTTACTTTCTCCTGCTATTTCTGACAGTGGCTAGACTGTCCTATAAGCCTGTGTGTCAGGAGTGCTGTAGACCTGTTTTCCTGTTTTCTTTCAGCCAGTTATGGGAACAGAGTGTTCTTCTTTCGGGCGTGTAGTTTTTCCTATCCACAGTGCTTCAGCTGTTCCTGTGGGCGTATGTCGTGAGTTCACCAGGCAGGCCGCTTGGAGCAGAAAAGTTGGTCTTACCTGTGGTCCCGAGGCTCAAGTTCCCTCGTGGGGTGTTGCTTATGAGCTCTCCACAAGGGCAGCAACCAGAAGGACCTGCGTTGCCATTTCCAGGAGCCCCCGTGCACCAGGGTCCCAGATGGCGTTTGGTGTTTTCCTCTGGAGTCAGAAATGTGGTCAGAGTGTAGTCTCTTCTGACTTCCCAGGCGTGTCTGCCTCTCTGAAGGTTTAGCTCTCCCTCCCATGGGATTTGGGTGCAGAGAACTTGAACCACATTTTTTAATAGGGTTATTTGTCTCCCTGCGGTCTAACTTCTTGAGTTCTTTGTATATTTTGGATATAAGCCCTCTATCTGATGTAGGATTGGTAAAGATCTTTTCCCAATCTGTTGGCCATTTTGTCCTAACAACAGTGTCCTTTGCCTTACAGAAGCTTTGCAGTTTTATGAGATCCCATTTGTTGATTCTTGATCTTAGAGCATAAGCCACTGGTTTTGGTTTAGAAAATTTGTTCCAGTACCCATGTGTTGGAGATGCTGCCCTAGTTTCTCTTCTATTAGTTTGAGTGTATTTGGTTTGATGTGGAGGTCCTTGATCCACTTGGACTTTAAGCTTTGTACAGGATGATAAGCATGGATCAATCTGCATTCTTCTACATATTGACCTCCAGTTGAACCAGCACCATTTGCTGAAAATGCTATCTTTTTCCATTGGATGGTTTTGGCTCCTTTGTCAAAAATCAAGTGACCATAGGTGTGTGGGTTCATTTCTGGGTCTTCAATTCTATTCCACTGGTCTATCTGTCTTCTCTGTACCAATACCAAACACTTTTTATGACTAATGCTCTGTAATACTGCTTGAGTTCAGGGATAATGATTCCCCCAGAATTCCTTTTATTGTTGAAGATAGTTTTATCTATCCTGGGTTTTGTTATTCCAGATGAATTTGCAAATTGTTCTGTCTAACTCTTTGAAGAATGGGATTGGTATTTTGATGGAATTTGCATTGAATCTGTAGATCGCTTTTGGTAGAATGGCCATTTTTACTATATTAATCCTGCCAATCCATGAGCATGGGAGATCTTTCCATCTTCTGAGGGCTTCTTCAATTTCTTTCTTCAGAGTCTTGAAGTTCTTATTGTATAGATCTTTTACTTGCTTGGTTAAAGTCACACCGAGGTACTTTATATTATTTGGGTCTATTATGAAGGGTGTCATTTCCCTACTTTCTTTCTCGGCTTGTTTCTCTTCTGTGCAGAGGAAGGCTACTGATTTATTTGAGTTAATTTTATACCCAGCCACTTTGCTGAAGTTGTTTATCAGCTTTAGTAGTTCTCTGGTGGAAATTTTGGGATCACTTCAATATACTATTATATCATCTGCAAATAGTGATATTTTGACTTCTTCTTTTCCAATCTGTATCCCCTTGATCTCCTTTCATTGTCTGATTCCACTGGCTAGAACTTCAAGAACTATGTTGAATAAGAAGGGAGAGAGTGGGCAGCCTTGTCTAGTCCCTGATTTAAGTGGAATTATTTCAAGTTTCTCTCCATTTAGTTTAATGAAAACAATTGGTTTGCTGTATATGGCTTTTCCTATGTTTAAGTATGGGCCTTGAATTCCTATTCTTTACAGAACTTTTATCATGAAGGGGTGTTGAATTTTGTCAAATGCTTTCTCAGCATCTAATGAAATGATCATGTGGTTTTGTTCTTTCAGTTTGTTTATATAATGGATCACGTTGATGGTTTTCCATATATTAAAACATCCCTGCATGCCTGGGATGAAGCCTATTTGATCATGGTGGATGATTGTTTTGATGTGCTCTTGGATTCGGGTTTGCCAGAATCTCAATGAGTATTTTTTAGGTCGATATTCATAAGGGAAATTGGCTGAAGTTCTCTTTTCTTTGTTGGGTCTTTTGTGTGGTTTAGGTATAAGAGTAATTGTGGCTTCATAGAAGGAATTGTAGTGCTCCATCTGTTTCAATTTTGTGGAATAGTTTGGATAGTATTAATATGAGGTCTTCTATGAAGGTCTGAGAGAATTCTGCACTGAACCCATCTGGACCTGGGCTCTTTTGGTTGAGAGACTTTTAATGACGGCTTCTATTTCTTTAGGAGTTATGGGGTTGTTTAAATGGCTTATCTGTTCCTGCTTTAACTTTGGTACCTGGTATCTGCCTAGGAAAGTGTCCATTTCCTGCAGATTTTCAAGTTGTTTGAATATAGGCTTTTGTAGTAGGATCTGATGATTTTTTGAATTTCTTCTGATTCTCTAGTTATGTCTCCCTTTTCATTTCTAATTTTGTTAATTTGGACACACTCTCTGTGTCCTCTCATTAGTCTGGCTAAGGGTATATCTATCGTGTTGATTTTCTCAAAGATCCAACTTTTCATTCTGTTGATTCTTTGTATAGTCCTTTTTGTTTCTTCTTGGTTGATTTCAGCTGTCAGTTTGATTATTTCCTGCCTTCTACTCCTCCTGGGTGTATTTGCTTCTTTTTGTTCTAGGGCTTTTAGGTGTGCTGTCAATCTGGTGACATATGCTTTCTCCTGTTTCTTTCTGCAGGCACTCAGAGATATGAGTTTTCCTTTTAGGACAGCTTTCATTGTGTCCCATAAATTTGGGTATGTTGTACCTTCATTTTCATTAAATTCTAAGAAGTGTTTAATTTCTTTCTTTATTTCTTCCTTGACCAGGTTATTGTTGAGTAAAGCATTGTTCAACTTCCATGTATATGTGGGCGTTCTTCCCTTATTGTTATTGAAGACAAGCTTTAGCCCGTTGTGGTCTGATAGGACACATGGGATTATTTTTATCTTTCTGTATCTGTTGAGGCCTGTTTTTTGACCAATTATATGGTAAATTTTGGAGAGAGTACCATGAGGTGGTGAGAAGAAGGCATATCCTTTTGTTTTAGGATAGAATGTTCTATAAATAGCTGTTAAGTCCATTTGGTTCACGACTTCTCTTAGCCTGTCTATGTTTAATTTCTATATCCACGGTCTGTCCATTGATGAGAGTGGGGTGTTGAAATCTCCTACTATTATGTGAGTTGCAGTGTGTGCTCTGAGCTTTAGTATGGTTTCTTTTATGTTTGTAGGTGCCCTTGTATTTAGAGCATAGATATTTAGGATTGAGAGTTCATCTTGGTGGATTTTTCCTGTGATGAATATGAAGTGTCCTTCCTTATCTTTTTTGATGACTTTTAGTTGAAAGATGATTTTATTTGATATTAGAATGGCTACTCCATCTTGCTTCTTCCGACCATTTGTTTGGAAAGTTGTTTTCCAGCCTTTCACTCTGAGGTAGTGTCTGTCCTTTCCTGTGTTTCCTGTAGGCAGCAGAATGCAGGGTCCTCATTATATATCCAGTTTGTTAATCCATGTCTTTTTATTGTGGAATTGAGTCCATTGATGTTGAGGGATATTAAGGAATAGTGATTCTTGCTTCCTGTTATCTTCGTGTTTGGAGGTGAGATTATGTTTGTGTGCTTGTCTTCTCTTTGTTTTGTTGCCAAGATGATTATTTTCTTGCTTTTTCTAGGGTGTAGCTTGCCTCCTTATGTTGGGCTTTGCCATTTATTATCCTTTGTAGGGCTGGATTTGTAGAAGATATTGTGTAAATTTGCGTTTCTCATGGAATATCTTGGTTTCTCCATGTTAATTGAGAGTTTTGCTGGATACAGTAACCTGGGCTGGCATTTGTGTTCTCTTAGAGTCTGTGTGACATCTGTCCAGGATCTTCTGGCTTTCATAGTCTCCGTGGAGAAGTCTGGTGTTAATCTGATTTGTCTGCCTTTATATGTTACTTGACCTTTTTCTCTTACTGCTTTTAATATTCTTTCCTTGCTTTGTCCATTTATTCTTTTGACTATTATGTGACCGGAGTAATTTCTTTTCTGGTCCAATCTACTTGGAGTTCTGTAGGTTTCTTGTATGTTTATGGACATCTTTTTCTTTAGGTTAGGGAAGTTTTCTTCTATGATTTTGTTGAAGATATTTACTGGTCCTTTGAGTTGGCAGTCCATTGCCCTATCCCCTCGGCCACCTCGTCCCATGGTCCTTTGAGCTGGGAGTCTTCACTCTCTTCTATACCTATAATCCCTAGGTTTGATCTTCTAATTTTGTCTTGGATTTCCTGTATGATTTGGGCCAGTATCTTTTTCTTTTTTACATTATCTTTGAAGTTGTGTTGATGATTTCTATGGAATCTTCTGCTCCTGAGATTCTCTCTTCTTTCTCTTGTATTCTATTGGTGATGCTTGTATCTACAGCTCCTTGTCTCTTCCTTTGGTTTTCTATATCCAGGGTTGTCTCCCATGCCTTTGTGCTCTCTTTATTGCTTCTATTTCCATTTTTAATTCCTTCACCTGTTTGATTGTGTTTTCCTTTAATTCTTTCAGGGATTTTTGTGATTCCTCTCTATAGGCTTCTACTTGTTTATTTATGTTTTCCTGCATTTCTCTAAGGGTGTTCTTTATGGCTTTCTTGAAGTCCTCCATCATCATGATCAAATATGATTTAAAATCTCGACTTGCCTTTCTGGTGTGTTTGGATATTCAGTGTTTGCTTTGGTAGGAGAATTGGGCTCCAGTGATGCCATATAGTCTTGTTTTCTGTTGCTTGGCTCCCTGTACTTGCCTCTTGCCATCAGGTTGTCTCTGGTGTTACCTTGTTCTGATATCTCTGACAGTAGCTTGACTGTCCTATAGGCCTTTGTGTCAGGAGTGCTTTAGACCTGTTTTCCTATTTTCTTTCAGCTAGTTATGGGAACAGAGAGTTCTGCTTTCAGGCGTGTAGTCGTTCCTGTCTAGTAGTCTTCAGCTGTTCCTGTCAGCATGTGTCCTTAGTCCACCAGGCAGGTCACTTGTAGCAGAAAGTTGGCCTTACTTCTGGTCTCAGGTCTGAAGTCTCTCCTTGGGCATGGGTTTCAGCTCTCCGTGAGGGTGGCAACCAGAAAGGCCTGTCCCGCCTTTTCTCAGACCCTGTGCACAGGGGCCCCTTTTTGCGCTAGGCGTTTTCCTCTAGAGTCAGAATGTGAGCAGAGAATAGTGTCCTCTGGCTTTCCATGAGTGTCTGCCCCTCTTAAGGTCTAGTTCTCCCTCCCACAGGATTTGGGTACAGGGATCTCTTTGAGTGAGTCTCTTCATATCCAGGCGAGGTTTGGATTGCCGGGGACCTGCAATCTTCCTGTTCCCAGAGTCCCTATAGTGTTTTCTCTTGGGCCAGGGATGTGGGCAGGGGTGGGCAGTACTGGCGGTCTCTCCTGCCCTGCAGTCTCAGGGGTGCCCACCTGTCTTGGCAATGAGCTTTCTCTCCCACGGGCTTTCTGCCAGTCAACTTATTCTTAATATTTCTGCTGTTAGGACCAATTTTTAAGAAGGTACATTTAAAATACCTGTTGGTTTTCATGATTTGCCTTCCCAACTTGATTCATGCTTATTTGATTATATGATGACAAAATTTATATTACTTCAATTTGCTAGCAGATTACTCAGTTTATTTTCTGTACTGTATGCCTGCCTTTGCATTTGTGTTTTATATTTTGTTTTAATCTTCATTTCCACATTTGTAGGATGAGAATACTATGGACTCATCTTGCCTCACTTATCAGTATAAAGCAATATGAAACAAATGATCTCTATGGTGGAGACCTGGAAAGTAGGTGGGGTAATGACGTCATTGTACTATGGGTTAAGAATCTACAGGGGAACTTGTGTACTTTCATGTGGATTTGCAGAGACTTTTGAAGATCCCTATTGTAATTTTTGTAAATATGGAAAATATTAACTCAATGTTCTGTTAGTTTAGATCATAGACAGAATAGTCACTCTTTTGTTTCACATTTGTATTTACTTTATGTGTTCCCATACACATGTGCATGCACACACATACCAGAGTCCACAAGGAGGTCAAAATACAATTCTGGGGATCCAGTTTCACCGTGTGGAATGTAAGATTTGAATGAGGTCATGAGGCTTCATAGGCTGCTAAGCCATCTCTTTAGTTTACTTGACTACTCTTGATATTCCTACAGCAGTTCAAAGGGGAAACTTTTGATTTTGCCTAATGTTATGGAATTCAATATAGTTCTCATATGTGGGAAAAATGTTGTCTTTGTCTTTATTCTGATTGCCTTCCCCTGTGTCTCATAGCTTTCTTCTTTAGACTCTTCCTAATTGCAGTTACAATTCTGCTTTTATGTCATATATATTAAATTTGCTTTTTAAAATATGCATTTACTAAATCTAGATTTGCATATAACAGAAACCTATGATATTTGGCTTATGAATCTGGTCCATTTACTTAACCTAGTTAGTGAGCTCCAGTTCCATTCACTTTTTAGAAAGGACATTATTTCATTAATTTTGTGGCTGAATGAAACTCCATGGTGTATGAATACACACATATCCACACACATCATATTTTTTTATTTATGTGTTGATAGACATCTAGACTTGTTGTTATGATGGCTGTTGAGATTAGGGTGGCAGCAAGCACTAGTACACATTGTCTTTTTGCTGTCCTAACTCAGATTCCTTCTGTAGTTACAGAGGTGATGTACAGCTGAATCTTAGAGAGAAACCATGAGAGGCTTGCACTCTGCTTTCCATAATTGCTGTATTAGTTCACATCTACCACAGTACATGAAAGCAGCTCTTTCTTTATAGTCTTTCCAGTATTTGTTGAACTTGCTGGAATTCCTTATCTGAAAGCCCTCGCCTATGCCTGGGTCTCGAAGAGTTTTCCCTTTGTTTCCCTCTAGCAGTTTCACTATTCCAGGTTCACATTAATTTTTAACATTGAAATCCTTTTTGGATTTAATTTTTGCAGGACTATAAATAACTGTATTTCTCTTTTTTCTAATAGGATATCTAGAAATCTGTGTATTGTTTGTTGATGATATCCTTTCTACAAAAGTATGCTTTACAACCTTTGTCAAAATGAGGACACTAGCTACATGGAGTTATTTCAAGTCCTCTGCTCTATTCCATTGGTCTAAGCATCTTTATTATGTTAGTAGTATGGCACTTTTGCTATTATTGATTTCTAAGCTCAGTAGATATCAGGTATTATATTAAGCCTAGAATTGTTTCGGTCTTCAGAAATACTTTTGATATTTAGAATCCTTTGTGTTTCAATACTAATTTTAGAAGCTGTGTTGGTGCTAAAGAATAGGTTTGGGATTTTGGTGGGCATTGCACTGAATTTGATGATACTTTTTGATAATGTAGCAATTTTCACAATATGAATTCTATAAACCAATGGAAATGTGAATACTTTTGTCATCTGCAATTTTTCCTTTAGTGTTTTAAACCACCATTGTCTTGGTGTTTCACCTGTTTGGTTACTACATTCCTTGGTATAGTTTAAACATTTTATTTTCTCCCCCATTTTCCTCAGTATATTCATTACCGCATATATGATAGGTGTGATTTTTTGTATATTGATATTTGTATCTTGCAACATAGTAGAGATTGTTTTTCTGGTGAAATACCAAGACACTTAAATAGTCATATTAGAGAACTAAACATATTTTTGTTTCTCTGTTTCCTATTTATAGTCATTATATTTCTTTCTTTTACTTTATTCCTGGTTATGATTGTAAATACCATTTACATAATAATGGACACCCTTTTCTTTCTCATGACTTTAAGGAAAAGGCTTTCTGTGTCTATGTCATTGTATATATAATGCTGGCTAGAGGTTTATCACATGTTTCTTTTCTTATCTTACCTTATCTCTTCTTATCTGGTTCCTTCAGATTTTTTTCCAACTTTATTAAATTGGGTATTTCTTATTTTCATTTCGAACATTCTTCCCTTTCCCAGTTTCCAGGCCAACATCCCCCTAATCCCTCCAGCTTTCCTTCTGTAGGGGTATTCCATCCCCATCCTCCCCCCATTACTGCCCTCCCCCCAAGAATCCCATTCACTGGAGGTCCAGCCTTGGCAGGACCAAGGGCTTCCTTTTGCACTAGTGCCCTTACTAGGCTATTCATTGCTACTTATGCACTTGGAGCCCAGGGTCAGTCCATGTATAGTCTTTGGGTAGTGGCTTAGTCCCTGGAAGCCCTGGTTAGTTGGCATAATTGTTCATATAGGGTCTCGAGCACCTTCAGCTCTTTCAGTTAATTCTCTGATTCCGTCAATGGGGGTCCCATTCTCAGTTCAGTGGTTTGCTGCTGAAATTCGCCTATGTATTTGCTGTATTCCGGCTGTGTTTCTCAGGAGAGATGTACACCCAGTTCCTTTCGGCCTGCACTTCTTTGCTTCATCAATCTTATCTATTTTGGTGGCTGTATATGAATGCTATCACATTCTGGACTGACAAATTCAAGGAACTTCATGATAGTGAAGTGCACAATACTAGCAGTTTTCTTTCTCAGTACAGTATGAAAATTGATTCATGGTGGGTGCTGGCTTTGCATGATTTCCTTGTCCTTGGTAAAATTATGTCTCACTCACCAAGTCTACTCATTTGTCCTGCATTGACTCACAGTGTTTCTAACTCAAGTTGCTCCCATCTTATTTTGATGGAAAACATTACTTCTTAAGTATTTGATAGGGATATCTCCATGCCTTTGATAGGTTTGCAATTAAATGGACAAAAGAAATTTTACAAATTATTCTATTCAGACTTAATGTTTTTAAAGCATTGGTTTTTAATATCCCAAGTACACATTTCATAAGTACACATTGACAAGTTATAAAATTAACAAAAACATTAAGGGGAATGGGTCCCTACTGCAGTATACCATCCCATCTGGTTCTGAGCATTTCAGAACACATAGGATGGAGACTTAGCATTTTCCATGGATCATTTTGCACCTCAGGATCTTCACATGACTTGCAATCTTTTCTGCATCATAACTCACACAGCCCAGAAGGGCGTGATAGAAGGTAAGGCGAGAGGGATTATTTAGCAGATGCAATGATGGAAGTCCAGCTGAGGCAGGGTTGTCCTCCTCTTCCTCAAGGTCAAGACGAGCCTAATCAGCAAATGATAGGCATTTATTAAACATGGTATTAATAGTCTTCCATATTGCTTTTGAATATGGAATAAAGATTTGGGAGACACTTAGGAAAGCAAATATTCCACCAAAATATAGGTTTTTACGATCCTGGGGCAGGAGTATGTCCCCTAAAGAAAAGATAGAGATTTCTACTTGACTGTAGATGTGTTTGACTAAAGACAGTAGAAGACTTAGTGTCAGCTTTCCTAAGAAGGACCTGTCTGTGTCTTGGGTATTTCTAAGGTACCAGTTGTGCATCTTGATTTTGTTAATACACTGTTTTCCTTTTCTTGCTTTCAATCAAATCTACCTCCCTCCTACTATGGGGAAACAAAGCCACAGAAATGATAAGGACTGCATTTGGAGGTTTTGATATGGACAGATCGGGGATGCTATGATAAGATCTTCAAAACCTCAAAAGATCTTCACTTTGTGAAGGAAGGATGCTGTGCAAAGTGTTGTGAGGAGAAGTTACGGCCTCCTGAGAGCTCTGCGCTGTGCATTTGAGTTCAAAACCTTTTAGAAAGCTGAAGTGGCCCACAATTTCTTAGGACATGAAGGTATCTATAAGTATGGCTACATTACAGTCTCCCAAGAGAGAGATACTTCAAATGCATTGGTCTCTACCAGGGACCAGCTTTCATGAATGAGAAAAACCAAGTAATGAAAGGCAGGAACTTACCAGTTTGAGCAATGACTTGACTTCTTTTAGTACAGTTGTGAGTCTTGTGAATTTTGCAGCTATTTTTCTGACATTAGATATGAAAGCTCCAACACCAGGAATTGATTTCAGGTCATCCATATCTGCTGCTACCTCACTCAGGGTGTTGTTCCAGCCAAGGAGCGTATCTATGGTCACTTTCAAGAGGACCTCAGACTAGGTAAACATTGAGAATCAAATTAAGTATAGAACTGCAGGAAGAATTGCATATGATACCTACAGTAGTATTCATAAGCTGTGTTATACAATTTTTCAGGATCATTTGCTGCAGTGTTAGTAGAGTACTTGGTGAGTACCTAAACATGGAATAGCTCTTAATAGATATTCTCTTCTCTCACTTTCTTTCACATTTTCAATTATTGATATGCATGCAAATATACAGAGTGTGAATAGGAGATGTGCAAAATATTTAAGGAACACAGATTACATGTGGTGCATGTCCATATATTTGATGAGTTACTAAAGACATTAAGCTTGGTTATGTCAAGGGATAGATTGGAAAACTGTATATTATCCCTATTTAGAAGATTATAATATGCCAATACTGCATCAGAGGTCATATTTGTCTCTTGTGAAACACATGCAGTATTTTGCAAGATGTCCTTTCAAAGACCAAGGAGGAGGCAGCCACATCAGCTGAGAAGTGTCCTTTTTCCTTGGATTGCTCAATTTTCTATTTTTTAAATTTTAAATTTTTAAATCTTTATTTCTGTCATGAACTGCAGTTTGGCAGAGTCAGTGCACTTCTTCTGTTGATTTGATTATTTGAGGGGAAAATTGCACTGAGGACTCACCTGAATCTCTTGTTCTTGTATTGTGATATTTGAAACAGGGAGGGAATAATTGGAGCACACCAGGGGGATTGTGTCCGAGAAGCCTGAAACTGAAGAGTATTCTTTATCCTGGAAATCATGAGAACATTCAGGGAATTGGGGAACAGAGTTAGTGAATTCATGTCCTGGACAATAATGTTTGATCTTGCTTACTACTACAGGATGAGCACCATATATCATATATAAATTTAGGAATGAGGAAAGTGAAACATTGGTGTACTTAGTGTGTTGTAGCTGTAATCTCACTTTCCCAGCTAATTATTTTAGCCTACTAAATTTCTTCCTTCCTTCCTTCCTTCCTTCCTTCCTTCCTTCCTTCCTTCCTTCCTTCCTTCCTTCCTTTATCTTTCTCCTTTCTTTCTTTCTTTCTTTCTTTCTTTCTTTCTTTCTTTCTTTCTTTCCTTCCTTCCTTCCTTCCTTCCTTCCTTCCTTCCTTCCTTCTTTCTTTCTTTCTTTCTTTCTTTCTTTCTTTCTTTCTTTCTTTTCGTTTCTACCTTAGGAAGTTGTTTTTATGATATGAGCATGTCTGAATGGAGATTGACTATAAGAACTAACAAACAGGTAAAAGAAATATACAAGCATACACATAAAACCATGACTAAGCTAAGTGGAGAAATACTTGTTTATTCATTTAAAATTTAGGAACCAGTTTTATACTTAAGTTCTAATATATTGAAAAAGAACTTTGATCTGTCTTTGCTGACAGTAACGCTGAATGAGTTATTCATCATTTTACTGCCAGGTCACAAAGAAACTATGGCTAAAGTCACTCAATACCTGTGGCTCCTCCCAGCAATGCTCACCATGCCCCTTACCCTAAATATCTTCAGCTGCTTGGCTGTGCTTTGCTTCCCTTTCCCTAGCTTTGCATTTCTTTAGAAACTTATGACAATCTCTAGGTGCTCTCTTGCTCCTTGACTTGCCTTGGCCTCTTTTCTCAGCTCTCTCTTGGCTTCATGTCTGTGTCCCACTTTCTGTTGCTTCTCCTTTTGTTATTTATTTATTTATTTATTTTAATTTTCAGTACTTATTTATATATTTACATTTAAATATTTATATGTTACGAAATGCTGCTTCATCTCCCATTCTTCCTGCACAATGTCTCTCCCTGAAACCCTTCCCTTTTCTTCTGAGAACTTAGGGTTCCCTCTGAGTATCCCCTTCTGCCCTACTCTGGCACATCAAGTCTTTGGCAGATTAGGAGCATCCTCTTCCATTGAGAGCTTACTAAATTCTTCAATTTGTTTTTCTCTTCGTTTTGCATGTTTTCTAAAGAGTTTTTATTTGACAATAAGAAGGATTAAAAAGGAAACTATTAAACACTTGATCTTTAATGATGCTCTTTCCTAGAATATATATATTTATATCTGTTTTTGGGAACCATTGGTTTCCTGTTATTTCAGTTATCAATTGCTATTATCATTCAGTGCATGCACCTTGACAATAACAATTTCCTGCAAAATTCAAAGTATAATTTGCTGATTGTATTTGAATCAGACATTAGAAACTCAAGCACAATATTTTCAGAAATACTATACAATGAAGAACTAAAATGTAAAACAGATAATATACTTAATGTTAACATACTATTTATTGACATTGTATTTTATTAAATATACTATTTAAAATGCTTATGTAAATTGTATAGTGAGCAAAATATTAAAGATTAATGAATTATTAAGGATCCTACGAAACTGTAAGACTACCCATCAAGAATGCAGAATAAAAGAAATTTGAGTAATTAAACAGGACATCATGAGTGTGCTAGTGCACATATGAGAGGCTTGCATTGCAAGTCACTGTTGTTTGAAGTCCTTGTCTATGTTGCCACCTTAACAGACATGGAGGGGTCAACAATATCCTTCAGAGCACGTTCACCATAAGACAGAGTATAGTTATGTTTGGAAAACTGTTTGCTCTAGAGTTATAAGCTTATATTTCAAAATGAGTCCCAACTCTGGGGATTTCTGGGAAGCTCCTATTCTTACAATTATCATTACCACTATTGATTTTCTCCTCCTGCATTATTTCTTTCACTTTAGTTCTGATTAATTCAAGCCATACCCTAGAACCGTTCTGCTTTCTTGGGTTACCTGCTTTGTACTAAGTGAAACATGCTGACAGAAACTGGCCCCTAGCACCCAAAAGAGGAGTGCCGAGAGTGTTTTCAGCCATGGATTTTAGGGCTTTGTGTAACAAGGGGAAATATTATAATTTAAAAAATTAGAAACACCAAAATGTGTTTTAGAGGAAAAGAATTACTTAAAGACGTTTCCCCCTTAAATGTATAGATTTCATCAAACCGTTTTGGTTTTCTAGTTCTTCCTCAGTGGCAAATGGCTAATTGTGCCTGTGTAGGTATATTATATGATATTTATACCACATTGCTTCTCCCCTGAGCTGAAGTACTGCCCAAATATTGTTTGATAAGTCCCATTTGGAGAAGTCAGGATTTAGTGAGGTACTTACAAACTCATTGAATATTTCTGACGTGAGATGATTGGTGTTCTCAGATAGCCCATATGCCTGATTAAGCAAGTTCTCAAGAGTCAGCTGGCATTGCCCATTTATTACTTCACACATGGGCAAAGAGGCCACATTCTCCCACAGAAGCAGGTTTGACAACAGCAGTGTCAGGAGTGCCCCTGGCATAAAGAAATAAGTTACTTCCATGATCTATCTATATGAAGTTACAAGTATCACCCTGTCCAGGGAGGCCTTGTCAAGACACAGAGCAGTTCCTTGTACAACTAGTACATTTGAGCTGGCTTGGGAAAACAAATCATCCACTGTGAAAATTACCTCAATTCTCTATCCTTCATGCTGTGATAAGACAAGGTGCTAGGACCTCTGCTCTGATCACATGCACATTTCAAATTTGTGACAATGATTTGAACTGATTTCATCACCAAAGCTCTTTTGGCAGATAGACCTCTAAAACATTGGTAATTTGTCATTGCAAGAGGAAAGATCAAGTATACACCACATTAAAAAGGTTTCTAAGCATTAGGGATGGTGCCCAGAGGACTTTTAGAAATAAATATGTGAGGAACAAGCTGGGGTGTGGTTGATACATTGTTTGCCATAAAGTATGAAGACTAGAGCTACAATCTCCTGAATCTAAGCAAAAGCCTGGTGGGGGTTCAAACCTTTGGCAAGTCCAGCCTTCTTATGAGGCAGAGACAGGGAATCCCCAGAGAAAGCTGGATAGAAAAACTAGCCTTACAGGTAGATTGGGATTATAGTTGAGATGCCTCAGTGAATAGGAGGATGCTCTATTAAAGATGATTCTTGACATAAACCTCAGGCCTCCAAGGATCACACATGCATGAGATTATACATGCACATATAAATCAGATGCATACATACGAAAATGAATATAGGCAAACTCTCCAAAACACAAAAGCAGGAAAACACAAACCAAAACACACATACACATGCAAACACACACACACACACACACACACACACACACACACACACACAAACACACACACACAAACACAACTTTGTTTATTGAAGAGACATCAATTTAGAAATGTTATTTTTTTCTTTCATGTTTCATAAAATAAACTCATTTGTTAAAAATTTAAATTTCTATATTCTGTTTGTTTTTGAATTGATAATATACTTATGTCATTTTGTATGGTCATTCTTTTCTAAATCTTCCCATGTAACCCTCTTTGCTTCTTTTTCAATCCATAGCCTCTTTTTCCATTAATTATTGTTACATATATGTACATACTCAATTTTCTTAAATATATTATCAATAATATAAAGAAAAAGCTTGACATTAGCATGTTTTTCATCTTACAAAATCATTTTGTTTGAGGCAAATTGTCAAGACAATATAAGACACACATCTGTTAGTGTTTACTTCAGGCTGAGAGTGAGAATTTCATTAGATTGATTCAAGTCAGTTGGTCTAGAGCAGTGACCTAGAACCAGAAAAGTTTGCCTGCTTCCTTTTGGAATTGTAACAGCTTGGATCTATACTTTCATGTGGTATCATTCCAGATAAATTCTCATTTGAGGTGGATCATTCCATGTCCTAAGGATGCTCTATCCAGTTGAGATAGTGCCCAGCTCTCTCAAGATCCTACACAAGAGATGTGAATTATATGAATATCTTGTTCTCCTCTGTTATTCCTACTTATATCACACAAACTCAAGAATTTGCTACAGTTCTGTGGAAGAAGAAAGTTTTCTTTAAGAATTGTTGAGTTAAAAGTCTCAATGGCCTTGTGCCTTTCATAGCAAAGATTATAAATGTTGTTAAGCACTTCATGAAACAAAGCATTATATCTAAGAGTAGTTTTGTATAAAATTAACTCCTTCAGGAGAAGCATAAATGAATAAATACTTACAGGAGTGTGGTCCAGTCAAAGACAGCTGCATCTCTTAAAATTTTCAACAGTATGGACACCAGCTGAGGAGAGCTTCTTTTGTAGAATCCTTCCTTCAGATAACCTCCCACCACATATATAGTCCTCCGGACCACACCCAAAGGTGTCTACAAAAATCTGCAGAAGGAAATGATATTTGAAATACCAGGTGAGGGTCCTGTGACCTTTATTTCCAGGAATGTTGACAGTCTCATCACCATTATGGTTGTCCTAGAGACATCTGTATCATTGTCATTATCTCTACACATGGCTTTCAGTTAGATTATAAAGCAGCACTTCTTGGTGTCACTTCGGAGGAATGCAGCAATTTCCTAATGCTTCACCATTTCCCTCAGGTTCTCCCAGTCTGCTATCAACTCTTCTGCATAGATTCCTGGTCAATGAAAAGTGTGATAAACTCTTTTTTGATTCCCTTTTGAGATCTGGAATACCATGTCACAGCAAGAATAATAAAAAATAACATTATTTTAATGGGTATGTCTCTCTCCCAGTAACCACCAGCCTCTGTGTAATTGGTCTTTCTACCTAGAATGACAACAGCTGTCAGGTATGGTATAGATGTGTTTTGGGTTTCCATTGTCATGAAGAGACACCATCACCAGGGTAACTCTTACAAAGGACAAGATTTAATTGGGACTGGTTTATACTTTCAGAGGCTGAGTCTATTGTCATCATGGCAGGAAGTATGGCAGCCTGTAGGCAGACATAGTGAGGGTGGTGCTGAGAGTTCTCTATCTAGATCTGAAGGTAACCAGGAAGAGACTGACTCTTCTGGGGTAGACAGCAGGATGATCTCCAAGCCTACCTGCATAGTGACACATTTGCACACAATGTCACACCTACTCCAATAACGTCATACCTCTTAATAGTGTCACTGCTTGGGTCAAGCATATTCAACCACCACATCATATCACATTTATACATCATAATAACTGTAAGCCTCTATTGAAAAAGGTTAGGACTCTCACAGCCATGGATTTTGTCACAGGTTAGAATACAAAATATGTATTCCCATTTCAAACCAGTCTTTAACCAAATCGGAAGTTGGTTGTGTGGGTGAATGTTATGCCACTATTGGAATAACAGTTACATTTTTTCTAAATTTGTGATTTTCTTAGCATCCAGTTTCTCAGGTCATCTCTTGATCATCCATCCTAGCATCCAGTATATTTTGGCATTAACAAATCAGAAGGCACAGTCCTAGTCCCTAGCTCAGGCTCAGACTTATCTATCTATACTTCAAACGAAAGCCTATTGTGTCTTCATTATCAGGCTCTCCAATTTGGGTTTTCACATATGTAAGACAAGCATGTGTGCTTTTTGGAGGACCTTTGAGGCCTCCTTGGATAAACAAAGTCAAGACAGTAAGTACCTTGTCACTGTCACTTGTCAGTAACATTATGGCTTCTGTGCTTTTTTCCTACCATGTGCTACAACTATGTTGAAATTCTTAACAGTTAGGTTTACAGTTCATTTAAAAATGTAAGATAAGTTAGTATTGTATTATGCCAATTTTCAGGTGGAGTGGGCATGGCCTCTGAATATTTTATGCTACCTTCTCTACATAAATGATATTTATTGAGGAATGTACCATGCAGGGATATCCTAGAAACACCAACAAGGGTTATGAAAATGTAAAAAAAAAAATCTAATTGCTTTCAGAACTATTTCCTCTAGGTGCCTTCAACAGACTTATTTATCTCTAATACACTATTGTTTTCCATAATCCATTTGACTTCCTCATCTTTGGCCTTAAAAGGCCAAACAGCTGGCAAGATCCAGCCATCCTTTTCTGGCAAGGTCAAGTGGATGGTACTCATTGGCATTGGCTACACTCCTTCATTTCACTGGCTCCAAATATCTGGTCTACTCCAGGATGGTTTTGTAATAGCTTCCTGTTGATACATCCTGTAGTTTGGTTTTCCTAGTGATTTTCATTTTGGTTATGTACAAAGTTCAACTTACAATTGACCCCCTCATGGAGTGCTCCAACATTGGTATATATAGGTTGTAGTCTATATGCAGATGAGGTTTGCACAAGGTAGGTCAAGACCATGATTGGACAGTAAAACAATAAGGCAGGGATAAAACATTTGTAAGGCAGGAGAGAAGGAGAAGGAAGGAGAATCAAGATGGAGGAGACCAGATCCAGGTGATTTTGAATTTCCAAGGTAGTTGGGATGGATTTCTGTAGGCAAATTTGTCTTATCTAGGTGGGCAGATTATGTGCTGTCAACTAGTTGTGAGTCTATTGTGTGGATGCATTGTGGATTGAGAATTTAACACATAAATCTGTTTGTTGGGTTTTAGTTTGTTGAGTGTTAGTTTTAAAGGGTTGTTGGAAATTGGAATGTAAACAGAACAGCAGCAGAGAGTTATGAGAGGATAGCTGCTGCTGGGACAAGTGGGTGAGACACTTTGCTGACTAAGATGAAAATATTCCACAGATGCAATGTGGCCCTACCTTGATAGCACTAGCTCAGGATAAAAGAAACCATTTTTTTTAAAAAAATAATTACCACAAGTGGCAAACCAATGTGTTAGGCAAGAATCCACTAAAAGTTGAGGTTTTTCAGCCTGAGAAAGTTTTACTTTTTAAGTAAGAGTGGCCCAGCATCACATTGAGTCTCATGATGTTGCTGGCAAGGGAATCTTATAAACAATAGAAACAGAAGTAGTTTGCTGGCAGGCTCAGGCCCCCTGCTGTGAAAGGTGCAGGCTACTCTTAGCCACAGAGAGCTAAAAAATGGAAGCTGTCTGCTTAGATGTTGATTAGAGTATGAATTATTTAAAAGGCTGGTTTATTTGGTTTTAGAATACTTATATAAAGAGTTTGTCTAAATCACATGGGGAATTTTACCCACAATTTGGAACTAGATAGAAATAAATAAAAGTCTGTAACACCTGGCAGAGTGAATATAGACTTATATTATAGACGTTATTAATAAATAAAAGTCTGATGCTCCAGGTAGAGAGCTTACCAGATAGATGGTAATATTTTGGTCTACAGGATACTCAGATTCTCTCTAATGTGGGCTCTACAGGAATGTTGGATTAAAATCCTGGTTTGACAAGTTGCCTGCTTTGTAATGATAGGCATTAATGGATATGTGATTAAATTTGTTTTTATAGATAGAAGGAGAGAGTACAAAGGTCATACGAATCACATGGGAATTTTCATCCACATTTCAGAACTTAGATAGGAAAAATTAGTCACTGAGTACAGACAGAGAGTAGTGATTTTGCCAATTATAAAAATTTTTATAGTACTCAGAATGTAACTGAACTGATTCTATAGCTCCCTGCACCCAAAGCCCTTGGAGGAGAGAGCTGAACTCCCAGAAGTATAGAAAATTCTGAGACCTCAGGACAGACTGCTATTTCTGCCCATTTCTGCCCACATTCCTGGCCCAAGACGACACTGCATAGTGCATCTGGATACAGGGATACCTGAGCAGTCAATGCGAGGAACCTGATGGTTTCTGCCTGTGCCCGGTACTGAACTGAACCATTCCCACAGCTCCCTGTAGCAGTATCAGAAGAAATTCAAAAAATCATCAGATCCTACTACAAAAACCTATATTCAACAAAAATTGAAAATCTGGAGGAAATGGACGATTTCCTAGACAGATACCAGGTACTGAAGTTAAATCAGGAACAGGTAAACCATTTAAACAACCCCATAACTCCTAAAGAAATAGAAGCAGTCATTAAAATCTCCCAATAAAAAGAGCCCAGGTTCAGATGGGTTCAGTGTAGAATTCTATCAGACCTTCATAGAAGACCTCATACCAATACTGTCCAAACAATTCCACAAAATTGAAACAGACGGAGCACTACTGAATTCCTTCTATGAACCCACAATTACTCTTGGACCTAAACCACACAAAGAGCCAACAAAGAAAGAGAACTTCAGACGAATTTCCCTTGTGAATATTGACGCAAAAATACATCAATAAAATTCTCACAAACTGAATCTAAGAACACATCAAAATGATCATCCATCATGATCAAATAGACTTAATCCCAGGTATGCGGGGATGGTTCATATAAGGAAATCCTTTAATGTAATCTACTATATAAACAAATTCAAAGGAAAATACCACATGATCATTTCATTAGAGGGAGGGAAAACATTTGACAAAATTCAACTCCATTTCATGATAAAAGACCTAGAAAAATCAGAAATTCAAAGCCCATATCTAAACATAATACAAAGTAATATGTAGTAAACCAGTAACTAACATTAAACAAAATGGAGAGAAACTTGAAGGAATCCTACTAATTTCAGGGACTAAAAAAGGCTGCCTACTCTCTGCCTTCTAATTCAGTATAGGTCTTGAAGTCCTACACAGAGCAATCAGATAATGGAAGGAGGTCAAAGGGAAACAAATTGGAAAGGAATAAGTCAAAATATCAGAATGTGCAGATGATATGCTAGTATATTTAAGTGACCTCAAATGTTCCATCAGAGTACTACTAAGCCTGATAAACAACTCCAGTAATGTGCCTGGTTTTAAAAGTAATTCAAACAAATTATTAGCCTTCCTCTACTAAACGGAAAACAGGCTGAGAAAGAAATTATGCATATGATACCCTTTAAAAATAGTTCCAAATAATATAAAATTCATCAGTGTGTGTCTAACGAAGGGAGTGAAAGACTTGTATGACAAGAATTTCAAGTCTCTCAAGAAAGAAATAGAAGAAGATTGCAGAAGATGGAAAGACCTTAAATCTTCATGAGTTGGCAGGATTAATACAGTAAAAACGGCCAGTTTGCAGAAAGGAATTTACAGATTCAATGCAATCCCTATTCTCAGGTGAGGAATATCGAATGGCTGAGAAGTACCTAAGGAAATGCTCAACATCCTTAGTCATCAAGGAAATGCAAATCAAAACCACCCTGAGATTCCACCTCACACCAGGCAGAATTGTTAAGATCAAAATCTCAGGTGACAGCAGATGCTGGTCAGGATGTGTAGAAAGAGGAACAAACCTCCTTGTTGGTGGGACTGCAGACTGTTTCAACCATTCTGGAAATCAGTCTGGAAGTTCCTCAGAAAATTGGACATTGCACTACCTGAGTACCCAGCAATACCACTCTTGGGCATATACCCAAAAGATGGTCCAACATAAAACAAAAACACATTCTCTGCTATGTTCTTGCCACCCTTATTTATAATAGACAGAAGCTGCAAAGAACCCAGATGCCCGTCCACAGAGGAATGGATACAGAAAGTGTGGTACATCTACACAATGGAATACTATGCAGCTATCAAAAGCAATGACTTCATGAAATTCATAGGCAAAGGATGTAACTGGAAAATATCACCCTGAGTGAGGTAACCCAATCACAGAAAAACACACATGGTATGTACTCTTTGATATGCAGATATTAGCCTAAATGCTCTAGTTACCCTAGATGTACAGAACACATGAAAGTCAAGAATGATGACCAAAATGTGGATTCCTCTGTCCTTCTTTAAAAGGGGAACAAGAATACACTTAGGACGGTATAGGGAGGCAACGTTTAGAAAAGAGAGTGAAGGAACGCCCATTCAGAGACTGCCCCTCATATGGCCCATACATTTACATCCACCAAACTAGATAAGATGGATGAAGCAATGATGTGCAGGCTGACAAGAACCAGATATAGATCACTCCTGAGTGACACAGCCAGAATATTGCAAATACAGAGGCAAATGCCAGCAGCAAACCACTGAACTGAGAACCGGAACCCCGTTGAAGGAATCAGAGAAAGGACTGAAAGAGCTGAAGAGGCCTGCAACCCCATATAAACAACAATGCCAACCAATGAGAGCTTCCAGGTACGAAGCCACTACCCAAAGACTATACATGGAATGACCATGGCCTCCAGCTGCATAGGAATAACCTAGTAAGGGCACCAGTGGAAGGGGAAGGCCTTTGTCTCGCCAAGCCTGGACCCCAAGTTAATGGGATTCTTGGGGGAAGGGTGTTAATGGGGGGAGGATGGGGAGGGGAAAACCAATATAGAAGAGGAGTGTGAGGGGTTAGGGGGATATTGGCCTGGAAACCAGGAAAGGGAATAATGTTTGAAATGTAAAGAAGAAATACCCAATTTAATAAAGATGGAAAAAAAAATGCTGTAAAACAAAAAGAAGCAAATACACTGAAGAGGAGTATAAAGCAGGAAACAATCAAACTCAGGACTGAAATCAACCAAGTAGAAATGAAAAGGACTACACAAAAAATCAACAAAACCAGGAGTTGTTTCATTGAATCAATCAATATGATAGATAAACCCCTAGCCAGACTAAGCAGTGGGCAGAGAATGTATCCAAATTAACAAGATCAGAAATGAAAGGGAAACATAAAAACAGAATCTCGAAGAAATTAATAAAGATCACCACATCCTACTGCAAAAACCTATATTCAGCAAAACTGGAAAATCTGGAGGAAATGGACAATTTTCTAGACAAATATGAGTCGCCAAAGTTAAATCAGGAACTGATAAAACATCTAAATATCCTCATATCTCCTAAAGAAATAGAAAAAGTGATTAAATGTCTCCCAACAAAAAGATCCCAGAACAACATGGGTTTAGTGCAGAATTCTGTCAGATGTTCATAGAAGACCTCATACCAATACTGTCCAAACTGTTCCACAAAATTGAAACAGACGGAGCACTACCAAATTCCTTCCGTGAAGCCACAATCACTTTTCTCCCTAAACCACACAAAGACCCAACAAAGAAAGCATACTTTAGACCAGTTTCCCTTATGAATATTGAGTCAAAAATACATCAATAAAATTCTCACAAACTCAATCCAAGAACACATCAAACTGATGATCCATCACAATCCAGTAGGCTTCATCCCAGGAATGCAGGGCTGGGTCGATATAAGGAAATCCATCAATGTAATCCACTATATAAGCAAACTCAAAGAAAAAAAAAAAACACAAGATCATTTCATTAGAGAGTGAGAAAACATTTGACAAAATTCAACACACCTTCATGATAAAAGACCTGGAAATATCAGGAATTCAAGGCCCATGTCTAAACATAATGCAAGCAATATATAGCAAATCAGTAACTAACACTAAAGAAAATGGAGAGAAACTTAAAGCAATCCCACTAATATTGGGGAGTAGACAAGGTTGCCCATTCTCTCCCTTCATATTCAGTATAGTTCTTGAAGGCCTAGCCAGAACAATCAGATAATAAAAGGAGGTCAAATGTATACAAATTGGAAAGTAGAATTCAAAATATCCCTATTTGCAGATGATATGCTAGTATAGTTAAGTGACCCCAAAAGTTCCACCAGAGAACTACTAAGCCTGATAAACAACTTCAGTAATGTGCCTGGTTTTAAAAGTAACTCAAACAAATTATTAGCCTCCATTACTCAAAGGAGAAACAGGCTGAGAAAGAAATTATTGATATTACACCCTTTACCAATAGTACTAAATAATATAAAATACATTGGTATGAGTCTAACCAAGGAACTGAAAATCTGTATAAAAAGAACTTCAAGTCTCTCAAGACAGAAATTGAAGAAGATCTCAGAAGATGGAAAGACCTCCTATCCTCATTAATTGGCAGGATTAACACGGTAAAAATGGCCATTTTGCAAAAAAGTAATCTATAGATTCATTGCAATAGGCATTCACAGGTGAGGAATATCAAATGCCTGAGAAGTACCTAAAGAAATGCTCACCATCCTTAGTCATCAGGGAAATGCAAATCAAAAACACCCTGAGATTTCACCTCACACCAGTGAGAATGGCTAAGATCAAAAACTCAGGTGACAGCAGATGCTGGCAAGGATGCGGAGAAAGAGGAACACTCCTCCATTGTTGTTGGGATTGCAGACTGATTCAACCATTCTGGAAATCAGTCTGGAAGTTCCTCAGAAAATTGGACATTGCACTATTTGAGTACACAACTATACCTCTCTTGGGCACATAACCAAAAAAGGTGCTCCGACATGTAGAAAAGACACATGGTCCACAATGTTCACAGCAGCCTTATTCATAATAGGCAGAAGATTGAAAGAACCCAGATGCACTTCCAGAGAGGAATGGGTAAAGAAAATGTGATACATCTACACAATGGAATACTACTCTGCTATTAAAACAATGACTGCATGAAATTCATAGGGAAATGAATGTAACTGGAAAATATCACCCTGAGTGAGGTAACCCAATCAAAGAAAAACACACATGGTGTGCCCTCATTGATATTCCAAAACTTCTAATTAGTCTAGATGCACACAACACATGAAACTCAAGAAGGAAGACCAAAATGCGGATTCCTCACTCCTTCTTTATAAGAGGAACAAGATAGACTTAGGATGAGATAGGGAGTCAAAGTTTAGAACAGAGACTGAAGGAATGTGCATTCAGAGCCTCCCATACATATGGCCCATATGAAAGACCCCCCCATGAGTCTTAACTCAGAGCTGCAACAGGCTTGAAGGAGCCCAAGCACGCCCAGATACCTAGGGCCAAGTCACCGTTAAAATTAACAGACCATAAAAGGTAAGGAATACAGAACAGACTAGGAGTACCGGATCTGACTCACAGGCCACCTGGCAGGAAGGGATAAGCCCCTAGCCCCCGACATTCAGGACGTCCCAGCCCGCACGTACTCTCTTACGTTACCTCATTCGAATATGATTCAAACCTGCCAATGTGTGTAGCTATACCTTATTACCTCATCATATGAAATAGCCAATCCTCTGTGAACATGTCTAAATGCCTCGTTTAAATCCACCAATCCCCGTAACTATGCATCTGCTTCTGTACGCCCGCTTCTGCTTCCCCAAACCCTATAAAAGCCCCATGCTGGAGCTGCTGGGCGCACAAGTCCTCCGAAAAGACTGTGTGCCCGCAGGTACCTGTGTTTTCCAATAAACCCTCTTGCTGATTGCATCCGAGTGGACTCGGCTCGGTCGTTGGGCGCTTGGATCTCCTCCTGAGGGAAAGGTCCTCTCCAGGGGTCTTTCACATACATATACAGCCACCAAACTAGATAAGATGGATAAAGCAAAGAAGTGCAGTGTGACAGGAACCGGATGTAGATCTCTCCTGAGAGACACAGCCAGAATATGGCAAATACATAGGTGAATGCCAGCAACAAACCACTGAACTGAGAACCAGACCCCCATTGAAGGAATCAGAGAAAGGGTTGAAAGAGCTGATGCGGCCTGCGACCCCATATGAACTACAATGCCAACCAACCAGAGTTTCCAGGGACTAAGCCACTATGCAAAGCATATATGGAATGACTCTGGGCTCCAAATGCATAGGTAGTAGAAATAGCCTAGTAAGGTCACCTTTGAAAGGGGAAGGCCTTGGTCCTGCAAATGCTGTAGCCCCAGTGAATGTGATTCTTGGGAATGGGCAGTAATATGGAGAAGATGGAGGAAGGGAACATGCATATAGAAGGGGAGAGTAAGGGGTTAGAGGGATGTTGGCCTGGAATGCGGGAAAGGGAATAAAATTTAAAATGAAAATAAGAAATACCCAATTTAATAAAGACGGAAAAAAGAACTCTAGAAGAACAAAAAACAAATACAGTGAAGAGGAGTAGAAGACAGTAAACAATCAGACTCAGGGCTGAAATCAACCAAGCAGAAATGAAAAGGACTACACAAAGAATCAACAAAACCAGGAGTTGTTTCATTGAATAAATCAAGAAAATAGATAAACCCTTAGCGAGACTAACCAGAGAGCAGAGAATGTATCCAAATTAACAAGAGCAGAAATGAAAGAGAGACATAACAACAGAATCTCAAGGAAATTAAAAATAGATCACCATATGCTACTACAAAAGCCTATATTAAGCAAAACTAGAAAATCTGGAGGAAATGGACAATTTTCTAGACATATAGGAGTCGCCAAAGTTAAATCAGGAACTGATAAACCATCTAAATATCCTCATACCTCCTACAGGAATAAAAACAGTTATTTAAAGTCTCCTAAACAAAAAAGAGACCAGGACAAGATGGGTTTAGTGCAGAATTCTGTCAGGCCTTCATAGAAGACCTCATACCAATACTGTCCAAACTATTCCACAAAATTGAAACAGACGGAACACTACCAAATTCCTTCTATGAACCCACAATTACTCTTGTACCCAAACTACACAAAGACCCAACAAAGAAAGCACATTTCAGACCAATTTCCCTTATGAATATTTACACAAAAATACATCAATAAATTTCTCACAAACTGAATCCAAGAGCACATCAAAATGATCATCCATCATGATCAAGTAGGCTTCATCCCAGGTATGCAGGGATGGTTCAATATAAGGAAATCCATCAACGTAATCTAGTACATAAACAAATTCAAAGAAAAATAACACATGATCATTTCATTAGAGGGTGAGAAAACATTTGACACAATTCAACACCCCTTCATGATAAAAGACCTAGAAAGATCAGGAATTCAATGCCCATATCTAAACATGATACAAGCAATATGTAGTAAACCAGTGACTAACATTAAACATAATGGAGAGAAACTTGAAGCAATTCCAATAATTTCAGGGACTAGACAAGGTTGCCTACTGTCTCACTTCTCATTCAGTATAGTTCTTGAAGTCCTAGGTAGAACCATCAGATAATGGAAGGAGGTCAAAGGGATACAAATTGGAAAGATAGAAATCAAAATATCCATATTTGCAAATGATATGCTAGTATATTTAAGTGACCCTAAAAGTTCCATCGGAGAACTATTTTTTTTTTTCGGAGCTGGGGACCGAACCTAGGGTCTTGCACTTGCTAGGCAAGCGCTCTACCACTGAGCTAAATCCCCAACCCCTATCAGAGAACTATTAAGCTCAATAAACAACTTCAGCAAAGTTCCTGATTATAAAATTAACTCAAACAAATTATTAGCCTTCCTCTACTCAAAGGATAAACAGGCTGAGAAAGAAATTATGCATATGACACCCTTTACAAATAGTCCCAAATAATATAAAATTCACCGGTGTGAGTCTAACCAAGGAAGTGAAAGACCTGTATGACAAGAACTTCAAGTCTCTCAAGAAAGAAATTGAAGAAGATATTGGAAGATGGAAAGACCTCCCATCTTCATGAATTGGCAGGATTAATACAGTAAAAATGGTCATTTTGCAAAAAAAGAAAGCTACAGATTCAATGCAATCCCTATTCTCAGGTGAGGAATATCTAATGGCTGAGAAGTACCTAAAGAAATGCTCAACATCCTTAGTCATCAAGGAAATGCAAATCAAAACCACGCTGAGATTCTACCTCACACCTATCAGAATTGTTAAGATCAAAATCTCAGGTGACAGCAGATGCTGGCAAGGATGTGGAGAAAGAAGAACACTCCTCCATTGTTGGAGGTATTGCAGACTGGTTCAACCATTCTGGAATTCAGTCTGGAAGTTCTTCAGAAAATTGGACATTGAACTACCTGAGGACCCAGTTATACCTCTCTTGGGCATATACCCAAAGATGCTCCAATATATAACAATGACATATGCTCCATTATGTTCATAGCAGCCTTATTTATAATAGCCAGAAGCTGGAAAGAACCTAGATGCTCTCAAGAGAAGACTGTATATAGAAAATGTTGTACCTCTACACTATGGAATACTACTCAGCTATCAAAAGCAATGACTGCATGAAATTCATAGGCAAACGAATGTAACTGGAAAATATCACCCTGAGTGAGTTAATCCAATCACAGAATAACACACATGGTATGCACTCATTGATATGTGGATATTAGCTCAAATGCTCAAATTACTCTCGATGCACAGAACACATGAAACTTAAGAGGATGACCAAAATGGCAATTCCTCATTCCTTCTTTAAAAGGGGAACAAGAATACACTTAGGACCGTATAGGGAGGCAAAGTTTAGAACAGAGACTGAAGGAACACCCATTCAGAGACTGCCCCACATATGACCCATATATTTATAGCCACCAAACGAGATAAGATGGATGAAGCAAAGATGTGAAGGCGGACAGGAATCGGATGTAGATCTCTCCTGAGAGACACACCCAGAATACAGCAAATACATAGGCGAATGTCAGCAGCAAACCACTGAACTGAGAACAGGACCCCCGTTGAAGGAATTAGAGAAAGGACTGAAAGAGCAGAAGGGTCCTGTGACCCCATATCCACAACAATGCCAACCAATCAGAGCTTCCATGGACTAAGAAGCCAAAGACTATACATGGAATGACCCTGGGCTGCAACTGCATAGGTTGCAATGAATAATCTTGTAAGGGTTCCAGTGCAAGGGGAAGGCCTTGGTCCTGCCAAGGCTGGACCCCCAGTGAATGGGATTCTTGTCTGAAGGGTGGTAATGGGCATGGTGGGGAAGGGAAAACCCATATAGAAGGAGAGGGTGAGGTGTTAGGTTGATGTTGGCCTGGAAACCGGGAAAGGGAATAATGTTTGAAATGTAAAGAAGAAATACCAAATTTAATAAGATGGAAAGAAAAAAAAACCAATGTAGAACCAAAAGAAGCAAATACACCGAAGAGGAGTAGAAGGCAGGAAACAATCAAACTCAGGTCTGAAATCAACCAAGTAGAAATGAAAAGGATTACAGAAAGAATCAACAAAAACAGGAGTTGTTTCATTGAATAAATCAATATGATAGATAAACCCTTAGCCAGACTAACCAGAGAGCAGAGAATGTATCCAAATTAACAAGAGCAGAAATGAAAGAGAGACATAACAACAGAATCTCAAGGAAATTAAAAGAGATCACAGCATCCTACTACAAAAGCCTATATTCAGCAAAACTGGAAAATCTGGAGGAAATGGACAATTTTCTAGACAAATATGAGTCGCCAAAGTTAAATCAGGAACTGATAATACATCTAAATATCTCATATCTCCTAAAGAAATAGAAAAAGTGATTAAAAGTCTCCCAACAAAAAAGAGCCCAGGAAAGATGGGTTTAGTGCAGAATTCTGTCAGGCCTTCATAGAAGACCTCATACCAATACTGTCCAAACTATTCCACAAAATTGAAACAGACGGAGCACTACCAAATTCCTTCTATGAACCCACAATTACTCTTGTACCCAAACTACATAAAGACCCAACAAAGAAAGCACACTTCAGACCAATTTCCCTTATGAATATTTACACAATAATACATCAGTAAAATTCTCACAAACTGAGTCGAAGAACACATCAAACTGATGATCCATCATGATCAAGTAGGCTTCATCCCAGGGATGCATGGATGGTTTGATATAAAGAAATCAATCTATTTAATCTAGTATATAAATAAATTCTAAGAAATATAGCACATGATCATTTCATTACAGGGTGAGAAATTGTTTGACAAAATTCAGGACCGCTTTATGATAAAAGACCTGGGAAGATCAGGAATTCAAAGTCCATATCTAAACATAATAAAAGCAATATATAGCAAACCAGTAACTAATAATAAACAAAATGTAGAGTAACTTGAAGCAATCCCACTAATTTCAAGGACTAGACAAGGTTGCCCACTCTCTCCCTTCTTATTCAGTATAGTTCTTGAAGTCCTAGCCAGAACAATCAGATAATGAAAGGAGGTCAAATGTATACAAATTGGAAAAGAAGAAGTCAAAATATCCCTATTTGCATATGACATACTAGTATATTTAAGTGACCCCAAAAGTTCCACCAAAGAACTACTAAGTCTGATAAACAACTTCAGTAATGTGCCTGGTTTTAAATGTAACTTAAACAAATTATTAGCCTCCTCTACTCAATGGATAAACAGGTTGAGAAAGAAATTAAGGATATGATACCCTTTACCAATAGTACCAAATAATATAAAATACATAGGTATGAGTCTAACCAAGGAATTGAAAGACCCGTATGACAAGAACTTCAAGTCTCTCAAGACAGAAATTGAAGAAGATCTCAGAAGATGGAAAGACCTCCTATCCTCATTAATTGGCAGGATTAACACGGTAAAAACAACCATTTTGACAAAAAGCAATCTACAGATTCATTGCAATCAGCATTCTCAGGTGAGGAATGTCGAATGGCTGAGAAGTACCTAAAGAAATGCTCAACATCCTTAGTCATCAGGGAAATGCAAATCAAAAACACCCTGAGATTTCACCTCACACCTCTCAGAATTGTGAAGATCAAAATCTCAGGTGACAGCAGATGCTGGTGAGGATGTGGAGAAAGAGGAACACTCCTCCATTGTTGGTGGGAGTGTAGACTTATTCAACGATCCTGGAAATCAGTCTGGAAGTTCCTCAGAAAACTGGACATTTTACTCCTTGTGTACCCAGCTATACCTCTCTTGGGCATATACCCAAAAGATGCCCCAACATGTAACAAAGATCATGCTCCACTATGTTCATAGCAGCCTTATTTATAATAGCCAGAAGCTGGAAAGTACCCAGATGCCCTTCAACAGAGGAATGGATACAGAAAATGTGGTACATCTTATGGAATATTACTCAGCTATAAAAACAATGACTGCATGAAGTTCATAGGCAAATGCATGGAACTGGAAAATAACATCCCGAGTGAGGTAACCCAATTACAGGAAAACACATATGGTATGCAGTCACTAGTAAGTGAATAGTAGTCCAAAACCTCGAATTACCCAAGATACTATTCACAGACCACACGAAGCTCAAGAAGAAAGATTACCAAAGTGTGGATCCTTCATTCATTCTTAAAATGGGGAACAATAATATTCATAGGAGGAAATATGGAGACGAAGTTTGGAGCAGAGACTGACAGAATAGCCATTCATAGCCTGCCCCACCTGGAGATCCACTCCATATTCATACAGCCACCAATCCAAGACAATATTGCTGATGCCAGAAATAAGTGCCTGCTGACAGGAGCCTGACATAGCTGTTTCCTGAGATGCTCTGCTAGAGTGTGATAAATATAGAGGCAGATGCTAGCAGCCAATCATTTAACTGAGAATATAGTCTTCAATGGAGGAGTCAGAGAAATGATTGAAGGACCTCAAGGTTCTTTCAACCCCATAAGAACAATAATACCAACCAACCAGAGTCCCCAGATACTAAACCAGTACCCAAAGACTATACATGGACAGACCAATAGATCCAGCTGCTTGTGTAGCAGAGGATTGCTTTGTTGAACACCAGTGTAAGGAGAAACCCTGGGTCCTGCGAAAGCTGGACCTCCCAATGTTGCAGAATGTCAGAGGTGGGGAGGAGGGAAGGGTTGGGTGGTTGGGTTGAGGGACACAATCGTACAAGAAGGGGGCGGGGGAATGGGATAGGTGTTTATGGATGGGAATGAAAAAGGGGATAACATTTGAAATGTAAATAAAATAATATCCAATTAAAAATTAAAAAAGAAAAAAGATTAAATGACTTGATGCACCAAAGGATCAATTTATAGTGCATTCTTAGATGATAATGACAATAGGCAGGTAGACCTTTGTGAAGGGACCATTAAAAGACCATAACTTTAATATTTTCTGGTTTGCAAACAATAATAAAGATTCTTAAAAATATATTCTAATTTGTATGCAAAGTTCAGAGAATAAAATAGTTCCAGGTATCTGGCTATTTTATCATAATACAATAAAGTCATTATTCTCAGGTGATAACCAATGTAAGGCAAGAGGCATCCACAGATTTTTAACGTGAGATATAAAGAGGATCAAAACATAGAGCCCAAGCACTCATATAAATAACATTGCAGTCACAGGCAGAGAAGCTTTGTGGATCAGAGTGACCATAATTGACATATAAATTTATAAAGCACTAAAGGAGCAATGATGGGATCAGAAAAGCAAGTCCCTCAAGGGAGAATATAGGAAGATTTTTGATAACATCAAATGACTTTGTAGGAAGGGGATGACAGAGCTATTGTCTGTGATACTTATGGGATTGAGGCACAGGTCACTGAAGGGATGAAGTGGTGCCAGTGATTTGACAGTGTACCTACTGTTCTGAAGAAAGGATATCTCCTGAGGAGGGAACCACATCTGCCTGTTTCTTAACAGGACAATCAATGTTGTTTATGTGGGAGAGCCATGCAGGGCAACGGAGACATGATATTGAATTATGATATTCTTCAGTGCCTTATGAGTTGGAAGAATGTTTTATTTTTTGGTGAACAATGGTATCAGGTGGACCACAATTCATGGCATTCTTAGACTGAACTGGAGAGAACAGCATCAGTGGAAGGATGGAATGAAGTTAGCTTGTTCTAGGCATACATAGCCGTCATTCCTACTATGATCCTGTAGTGTCACTATCTCCACTATAAGAAACAAATTTTAGGAATGAGTGTGATTTTTGGTACATGTGATATATATTAGAGTTGGGAAGTCTCACCAAGAATGGACTGCATCTAAATAAATTGTACTTGTGTGTTGGGAAGGAGTAATAGGCTAAGAAGGAATGCCAAAGATAGGGCATTAGTCACAATGACCTACAAACTCTCAATAGAAATATATGGTCAGTAAGCAACCTGTCTGAATTCAATTAGACTCGTGTATGTCATGCAGTGGGGTAGTACTGCTGAGGACAATGAGTCTTCTCATCTGTTTGCACCATGTCAGGCAAAATAGTACAGGTTGCTAACACCTTGCCAGCCTTTTGGGGATATCTGAGGTTGAGAAAGCCTAATAATTTATGGAGACCAATAGTGCACTACCAGGAGCTAAATAAATAGTAACCCATAAAAAGCCTGTGGAGTTCAACTTTGATTCAAATGATTGAAAAATACTAATTTTATACTTTAATAGACATAGCTAATGTTTATAAGATTCCCTTGGATGCTGAATCCCAAAATGAATGTTACTTGCTAGGAGAAGGCCATAGAAGTCTTTAGAGGCCATGCACTCCTTCTGTAAAAGGTAATATTAGATAACACTGGCACCTCATATCTTGCAGATTCAGAAAACCATCCAGTAGAATATTAAACATAACAGCTACGAACATAAAAGTTAGTCTTGTGCATGTTGCTCAAACACGCAAAAGAGCCATAAGGTCATTGACAAATGTCACTGACAAGCTGACTCTTGTCCTAGGAGTTTTTTTTTAAACAAGCGAGACACTAAAGGCCTCCATAGAGCACAGGTATTGGAGTTGTGTGTATACCAAAAGCAAATGTTTAGAAGTTATTGATGAAACTACAATAGGCTCTGGTTTCAGAGTATGAATAACTAAATCTGGTCCTGAGCTAGGGGCTGGCAATGTGCCTGCTAACTTGTTAATGTCAAAATATACTATGTTGGATACTGGGGTGAAGGATGAAGAAATGTCCTGCTAAAGTGCACCTTAACACAATTACAAAGTCAGACAAAATATAACTATTATTCCAGTAGTGGCAAGACATTCATGGATACAACCAAATAATCACCTTGTGATTTGTTTAAAGACTTGTTCAAAATGGGCTCCCATGTTCTGTACTTGATGCGATGTGAAAATTTGTAGCTTGAGAGATACTAATCTTGCATAAGAGGGAGGCTTACACTATTATTTTGATAAATAGATGTGTTAAGCCTATGATCTTTTCAAAATACATTTATACCACACATGAGAGCTCTTGACAGCCTAGAGTAGCAAAGATGAGTTCCCCAGTGGTTGGTGGTAATTGGGAGATAGTCATATGGATTAAAATTTTGTTATTATTCTATTATTGTTACCACGACATGGCGGGCTAATGCTCATAAAGGAATCACAAGGAAGTTTTTCACACAAAGTTGACCAGGAAACTTTGCAGAAGTATTGACAGCAGAGTATGAGATCCTGCCGGAAAGAATGAAGCATTATGAAATTGCTGCATTCCTCTGCAGTGACACCTGACAGTGCTGGTTTATGATCTAACTGGAGGCCATGTGCAGAAATAAGGACAACAATATAGATGTAGCTAGGATTGCCATAATGGCAATGAGACTGTCAACTTTTTCCAAAGAGTCATAGTCACAGGACCCATACCTGGGATTTTACATGTCATTTCCTCTTGTAGCCCATCGCTGCACATCTTTTGATGGGCAATAGCTGGTGGAAAGTTAACTGCACATTCTAGAGAGATAGTTCTCAGTTGGTATCCACATTACAGCGATTTCTCAAAGACGCAGTTCTCTTTGACTTTGCTGCACACCTGTAAATATTTCTATCTGCATGTTCCTCATAGTTTTGCACTAAACTGTACTTGGATACGATACTTTCTTAGATTCATGCAGTAGTTTAAAAATTTATTATCTTTGCCTTAAAAGGAATAGGATACAATAAACTCTTAGATCAAACAAAAATCCCATCCTGCAGAGAAATGTAGTGATTTCTAGAGTTTGTGTTGTCTTCTTTGACGTAGGGAAGGGTAATAGGTATTTGATATCTCTTATATAGAAACTAGGAAGATCTTGGCATGATTTCAAATGTTCATGACAGCTTCAGGACAAGGAATGATCAATCTCAAAATGGGAATTTATCTGGAATGAGACCACAGGAGTCTATAGGTTCAATTTGTCATAATTCCGGAATGAAGCCTTTTGCTTCCACATCATGGCTCTGGACTGGATGACTTGAATCAGCCTAACGAAACTTTCAGGTTTCAGCCTAAGGCAGAGAGATGTGTGTCTTACATTGTCTTGAGGAGTTGGCTCAAGCCAAATGATTTTGCTAAAATAAAAGCTTGCCAAGGTCAAGGATTTGCCTTTGTATATTTGATAATAAATTTTAAAAAACGGAGTGGATACTTGAAGGCATATAACAACAATTAGTGTAAAAAGAAGCCATAAAGTTGAAAAAGATAAAGGAGGGTTACCTGGGAAGTTTTGTGGGAGAACAGGAAGTGGGAATGATCGGTGGTTGTCAAACAGGAAAGCCCTCCTTCTTCCAAAACGATGTGGAAATAGGTAATAGGTATAGACTATGTTGCTTCACATAAGGGGAAACAGTAATATTCTTGTACTTTATGTATAGACACAAGGTGATTGCCACATCACTTTGTACAGGATGTACAGGATGACCCATTTGAAAATGCTGGCACTTGAAAATTGACAAATTTTCTACAATGAAACCATGGGAGTCTAAGAGTCTCATCCGTCACCATTTCAGAAACAAGCAAGTAACATTTTCTGGTTACTCTGCCTGCCATGAATCAAACTAATGAAACTTTCAGTTTTCAGCTAAGGTAGACAGACACTAGTAGCAGATGTGTGACTTTGAGGAATTGTTTCAAGCCAAATGATTTTATGAATGGAAAAACATCCTAGTATCAAGCATTTCCCTTTACATTCTTGATAATGTTTGCAAGAGAAATGGATTGATAACAATTATAGTACTCAGGAGGCCACTTAGACTGTGAATATCTATGGATGAACTGGAAGCCAGAGATGACATGTAGAGAGAGGCATATACATTATGGCTTTTGGCTTGTAATAAGTAAAAACTTAAAGTGTTTTTGTAGTTTTGTTTTTCTTTTCCTTCTTTTTAAAATACTTAATACTAAATAGAAAGTTGAAAAGACAAGATAAGAGGAAAGTGTAGAACAGCTTGGGATGTTAGGAAAAAAGTGAGGATAGAGATTCAGTGAAAGTAAGTGGAAAATGCAGAGTTTATAGATTGCTTATATTTTAGGGATGCACATGGGTCACACACAGTAAAAATCTGCTCATTGACTCGTTTTTCACAGTCCAACCAGCTGGAGTTTTCATAATTTCCAGTATCACAACTATGCTACTAGTCTCGAGATCAGGTTCAGGCTCTGCCTGAACTGTTACAATCCTTCCCTCCTCCATCCTCTATCCCTCCTCCACCCACACAATAGGATACAAATCAAAAAGATGCAGGTGTAGCCTCCATCTTGGTTTTTCACCAAAATAACTGAAGTGGTGCACTAGCTGTGCTGTGTTGTAAGTCATCAAAGGCACTAGGTTGGGTGTGGTCCTCACATAGGCAGAAAAATGGATGGCAAGTAGCAAGCTATGGAAAACCATAATATCTAGCTGATAAATTATCAGTAAAATGGCATGGAAAGTGACTTTGTATGTGATCCATAATTTAGTCATGAAACTGCCTATTTTATCCACATTCCTGTTCAGTTTGAATCTATTTTTTCTTATATTTTTGGTTGTGAGCCTAGCCTTTAACGAGTGAGCCATTTCTTCACCCCGAATCTATTTTTTCTATTGAAACTTGTACTTGAACTGGTACAAGTTTACATTTGCATATAGGTGTAAGAAAGAAAGCAGAACTGTATTTTGTCTTAACACATGGCTAAAGCTCTTCCTTTGGCAACATTTTATGTTATTGACTACCATACCATCTCTTCTTGACTTTCAAATATTGATGGATTTATTCTATTTATACCTAATCATTCCCATGCAAAATTGCTGCCTCTTCTGTCTTTACACATACTTTTTGTGAAATAGCGTATGTGTTTTGCAGGTTGCAACTATGGCCTCTGATGCAAAAATTGCATGTTATAAGCATCTGATTAGTAATTATTTTAAATCTTCCCATTCTATTTTTGAAGTAACCAAATCTTAATGAGTTAAATTAAAAATTATCGAATATGAACAATTATCAAGTTACATGGAACACTTGTAATTTGTGTTGTTTTATAATTTTGTTTATTGAGCCAATACTCAGTACCTCCACTATACACATCAGTGATTGTAAAATATGGGAGAAAGTGAAAGAAGAATGACTATCAATTAACACCTAGTACTCCATAGCACAACCCTCCTAAAGCCGTATACTAGCAATGCTACATATTAGTATAAAAAGTTATATAGCACAAGCTACAGACACTATACTAAGTATTACATACAGCTCCACCTGCAGTTCTTTGTTTGTTTTAATGTAATGCTTAATGTTTTGCCTAGGCTGAGGTCCTCTTGAAAGTGACTGTAGGTATGTTGTGTGACTGGAACAACACCCTGCAGCATGTAGCAGCAGAAATGGGTGATCTGGAATCAGTCCCTAATGTTGAAGCTTTCAATCTAAAGTCAGAAAGACAGCTGCAAAATTCCCAAGACACACAGGAGTACTAAAAGAAGTCAAGACATTGCTCAGACTGGTAAGTTCTGGCTTGTTGCTACTTTTTTTTCCTCACACACAGTTTTTATGAATGTTGTGTCCCTGGTAGAGACCAATGCATTTGAAGTATCTCTCTCCTGGGAGAATGTAATATAGGCATGCTCATAGATACCCTCATGCCTAAGGGGTTTTTGGCCACAACCAGCTTTCTCAAAGATATTAAATTTAGATGCACAACACAGGGCTCTCATGAGGCAGCAACTTCTCACAGTTGTTTGCACAGTATCCTTCCTGCACAGAGTGAAGTTCTTTTGAAATTTTGAGGATTTTATCATAGCATCCCTGGTCTATCCACATCAAAATCACCAAATGCAGTCCTCATCACTTATGTGGCTCTGTTTGCTCATAGTAGGTTGGAAGTAGATTTGATTGAAAGCAAGCAAAGGAAAATGGTGAAGTAACAAAACTATGATGCACAAATGGTACCTCAGTGATGACACCGAAGACACAGGAAAGGTCCCTCCTGGGAGAGTTGACACTAGGTTTTCTACTGTCGTTTGGTCAAACCCTCATCTACAATCAAGTAGCAACTTCTGTATTTGTTAGAGGACTCACTCCATCTGATGCCCGCTACATGTCACAAATATGAGTGGGGGTCTTGTGTCTAGTGTTTAAATAACCTATTTCAGACTCATTAAAATCCATAATTTTTTTGCTGAAGATTTGCTTTTCTTAAGTTTCTCTCAAATGGGGGTTGGGGATTTAGCTCAGTGGTAGAGCGCTTGCCTAGCAAGCGCAAGGCCCTGGGTTCGGTCCCCAGCTCCGAAAAAAAGAAAAAAAAAGTTTCTCTCAAATGTTTATTCAACATTTAAAAGGACTCTGGCAGAATAATTGTTAATAGCACATTTTAACATGTCTATCGTTTGGTGATTAGGTTTTTCTTGAATCTGAGGAATATGAAGACTACCCTGCCTCTTCTGAACTGCTATCATCACATCTGTTAAATAATTCCTCTAGCCCTGCATATCATGCCCTTCTCAGCTGCCTAAATTAGATGCAGAAAAGGTTGTCACTAATGTCAGGATCCTGAGATGCAAAACGGTCAACAGGAAATACTCAGTAGCCATCCCATGTGTTTAGAAATGCTCAGAAAAGGGATGCTATAGTGATCATTCCCTCAAAACATCCTATAATTTTATACATTTTAATCTGTATTAGTGATTAAAAGAATTTTCCTAAAGTATTAAAAATAATACTTTAAAAATATTATGTACAAAAAATTAATTTGTGAAAATATTTTTGTTCATTTCATAGGAAATGTATTAAAAGCACTGAGCCTTTCCTATCCAAATTTGTTGTAAAAAGCATTTTTCTTGAATATAAGATATGACACAACTTGACTCAGAATCACAGTGAGTTAATGCAGGTCAAGTGAATAGAATTGAAGAGTGAGATAATATTATTCTATCAAGAACACGGACATCTTTGTCATCAGCACCCACTGTGAGCCAATTTACATACTGCACAGAGAAAAAACAAGTATTGAGCACTTCAATATTTCTTCTTCTTCTTCTTCTTTTTTTTTTCCGGAGCTGAGGACTGAATTCTAGGCAAGTGCTCTACCACTGAGCTAAATCCCCAACTCCTCAATATTTCTAAGTTCCATTAAAACTTCACTCCAGAAAGTGATAGGCTTCAAGCAGGACATGGCTTGTGGTATTTCCAAGGATCGTCTTCAGCCACGCTCCTCTGAATTGTCAGGATCATCCTAGATATATACAAGTGTCTTCACCCTGGATCTTTCATAGTTCTCTGGGATACTTTCAACTCCATCTTATATTTAAAGTGCTTTCTCCTCATCCTCTGATCGTTCAAGTCACATGATAGGAAAGGTAGAGATGAGCAGTTCTCACATTTTCTTCACCTTGTTTCTTTGGCTTTCCACACATGTGTTAGTATTGCAATTGAATATGAGATTAGAAGAAATGAAAGATCCTGACATAATAGTCTTATGAGTTTGCTAGATGGGCTAAATGTGAATTTCCTCTAAGTAGAACATATCCCTTTTATGAACCATGCAAATGAGAGCTGAAGCCTCTCAACAATTGATAGATTTTTAAGATACAGTGTAGTTTCTCACATAGGAAGTGTGACCTATGGGAGCAGATCCATTTTGGCCTGGAGGTACTTTTAATCATGAGGATGGTGAAAACAGGCAGTTAGTTGGAGTTAGGAAACTGAGTCAACAAATTCATGAACAGAGTATTAATATTTTCACTTTATATTTCCTTTCGGGAAAAAAGCACTTCATAAAATCTCTAAGTTTAGAAGTCAGTGAACTGATACTTTTGCTGTTTTGGTCCCAACTAAATCTGTCATCTTAGTTTCTTTCTTGATTTTAGACCCTCCCAACCTCTTTTCTACTTTACTGTCTTCTTGTCTCTTCACCTTTTTAAAAAAGGTGAGGACTAAAGGCAAAATTTAAAACACTAATGTTTTAAAGTATGTTTTCTACTAACTTTCAGTTCAATGACTTAGTGTACACACATACGCATACAGACACAGACACACAGACACACAGACACACAGACACACACACACACACACACACACACACACACACACACACCTTCATTAATATCATGCTTCCTGTAAGGTCAAGCTATTCACATAAAACTGTATATCTTCTCCCAATTACCAATAACTCCCCAACATTGAATACATGGAATTCATCAAACAGTTATAAAGCAAATGTGTTGGTTGTGAATCAATCTTAATCAAACCAGGGTAGAAACTTAAAAACTATTACAGAACTCTTAGCCAACGGGATATCTGTAAGATCTGCCCTGAGCAGGACAGCAGACAATGTTGGCTTCTATAGACAACATTTCCCCAAGCTTCTGAATGAAAAGCTTCAAGAAGAAGAAGAAGAAGAAAAAGAAGAAGAAGAAGAAGAAGAAGAAGAAGAAGAAGAAGAAGAAGAAGAAGAAGAAGAAGAACAAAAAGAAGAAGAACAAAAAGAAGAAGAAGAACAAAAAGAAGAAGAAGAACAAAAAGAAGAAGAAGAACAAAAAGAAGAAGGAGGAGGAGGAGGAGGAGGAGAGGAGGAGAAGGACAACAACAATAACAACAATAACAACAATAACAACAAGAACAACAACAAAACAGCTACAAAGAACTATTAGAGAATGAACAGTAAAAAAAAAGAGATATACTACAGTGTTTACATATACTATATATTTAATATATTGTCTTAAATATATATATATATATACATAAAGTAATTTATTAAAGCACTGCTGCATTTACTTTTGTTTTATTTCTTTTATTGGGTGTATATTTTTTTAACTTTTAAAATTTTATTTTATTTTATTTTTTTCCATCTTTATTAACTTGAGTATTTCTTATTTACATTTCAATTGTTATTCCCCATCCCGGTTTCCGGTCCCACATCCCCCTAACCCTTCCCCCTCCCCTTCTGTATGGGTGTTCCCCTCCCCATTCTCTCCCCATTACCACCCTCCCCCCACAACAATCACATTCACTAGGGGTTCAGTCTTGGCAGGACCAAGGGCTTCCCCTTCCACTGGTGGTCTTACTAGGCTATTCATTGCTACCTATGAGGTTGGAGCCCAGGGTCAGTCCATGTATATTCTTTGGGTAGTGGCTTAGTCCTGAAAGCTCTGGTTGGTTGGCATTGTTGTTCATATGGGGTCTCAAGCCCATTTAAGCTCTTTCAGTCCCTTCTAAGATTCCTTCAACGGGGGTCCTGTTCTCAGTTCAGTGAATTGCTGCTGGCATTCGCCTATGCATTTGCTGTATTCTGGCTGTATCTCTCAGGAGAGATCTACATCCGGTTCCTGTCGGCCTGCACTTCTTTGCTTCATCCATCTTGTCTAATTGGATGGCTGTTTATGTATGTGCCACATGTGGGACAGGCTCTGAATGGGTGTTCCTTCTGTGTCTGTTTTAATCTTTGCCTCTCTATTCCCTGCCAAGGGTATTCTTGTTCCCCTTTTAAAGAAGGAGTGAAGCAATCACATTTTGATCATCCATCTTGAGTTTCATGTGTTCTATACAACTAGGGTAATTCAAGCATTTGAGCTAATAGCCATTTATCAATGAGTGCATACCATGTGTCTTTTTCTGTGATTGGGTTACCTCACTCAGGATGATATTTTCCAGTTCCAATCATTTGCCTATGAATTTCATAAAGTCATTGTTTTTGATAGCTGAGTAATATTCCATTGTGTAGATGTACCACATTTTCTGTATCCATTCCTCTGTTGAAGGGCATCTGGGTTCTTTCCAGCTTCTGGCTATTATAAATAAGGCTGCTATGATCATAGTGGAGCACGTGTCTTTTTTTATATGTTGGGGCATCTTTTGGGTATATGCCCAAGAGAGGTATAGCTGGGTCCTCAGGTAGTTCAATGTCCAATTTTCTGAGGAACCTCCAGACTGATTTCCAGAATGGTTGTACCAGTCTGCAATCCCACCAACAATGGAGGAGTGTTCCTCTTTCTCCGCATCCTCGCCAGCATCTGCTGTCACCTGAGTTTTTGATCTTAGCCATTCTCACTGGTGTGAGGTGAAATCTCAGGGTTGTTTTGATTTGCATTTCCCTTATGACTAAAGATGTTGAACATTTCTTTAGGTGTTTCTCAGCCATTTGACATTCCTCAGCTGTGAATTCTTTGTTTAGCTCTGAACCCCATTTTTAATAGGGTTATTTGTCTCCCTGCGGTCTAACTTCTTGAGTTCTTTGTATATTTTGGATATAAGGCCTCTATTTGTTGTAGGATTGGTAAAGATCTTTTCCCAATCCCTTGGTTGAAGATTTTGTCCTAACCACAGTGTCCTTTGCCTTACAGAAGCTTTGCAGTTTTATGAGATCCCATTTGTCGATTCTTGATCTTAGAGCATAAGCCATTGGTGTTTTGTTCAGGAAATTTTTTCCAGTGCCCATGTGTTCCAGATGCTTCCCCACTTTTTCTTCTATTAGTTTGAGTGTATCTGGTTTGATGTGGAGGTCCTTGATACACTTGGACTTAAGCTTTGTACAGGGTGATAAGAATGGATTGATCTGCATTCTTCTACATGTTGCCTTCCAGTTGAACCAGCACCATTTGCTGAAAATGCTATCTTTTTTCCATTTGATGGTTTTGGCTCCTTTGTCAAAAATCAAGTGACCATAGGTGTGTGGGTTCATTTCTGGGTCTTCAATTCTATTCCACTGGTCTATCTGTCTGTCTCTGTTACAATACCATGCAATTTTTATCACTATTGCTCTGTGATACTGCTTGAGTTCAGGGATAGTGATCCCCCAAGAAGTCCTTTTATTGTTGAAGATAGTTTTAGCTATCCTGGGTTTTTTGTTATTCCAGATGAATTTGCAAATTGTTCTGTCCAACTCTCTGAAGAATTGGATTGGTATTTTGATGGGGATTGCATTGAATCTGTAGATCGCTTTTGGTTAAATGGCCATTTTTTACACTATTAACCCTGCCAATCCATGTGCATGGGAGATCTTTCCATCTTTTGAGGTCTTCTTCAATTTCTTTCCTGAGAGGCTTGAAGTTGTTATCATACAGATCTTTCACTTGCTTGGTTAAAGTCATACCGAGGTATTTTATATTATTTGGGACTATGATGTATGGTGTCGTTTCCCTAATTTCTTTCTGGGCTTGTTTCTCTTTTGTGTAGAGGAAGGCTACTGATTTATTGGAGTTAATTTTATACCCACCCACTTTGCTGAAGTTGTTTATTAGCTTTAGTAGTTCTCTGGTGGAACTTTTGCGATCATTTATATATACTATCATATCATCTGCAAATAGTGATATTTTGACTTCTTCTTTTCCAATGTGTAGCCCTTTGATCTTCTTTTGTTCTCTGATTGCTCTGGGTAGAACTTAAAGAACTGTATTGAATAAGTAGGGAGAGAGTGGGTAGCCTTGTCTAGTCCCTGATTTTAGTGGGATTGGTTCAAGTTTCTCTCCATTTAGTTTAATGTTAGCAACTGGTTTGCTGTATATGGCTTTTACTATGTTTGGGTATGGGCCTTGAATTCCATGTCTTTCCAGGAGTTTTATCATGAAGGGGTGGTGAATTTTGTCAAATGCTTTCTCCGCATCTAATGAAAAAATCTTGTGGATTTTATCTTTCATTTAGTTTATATAGTGGATTAGGTTAATGGTTTTCCATATATTAAACCATCCCTGCATGCCTGGGATGAAGCTTATTTGACCATGATGGAAACTCGTTTTGATGTGCTCTTGGATTTGGTTTGCAAGAATTTATTGAGTATTTTTGCATCAATATTCACAAGGGAAATTGGTCTGAAGTTCTCTTCCTTTGTTGGTTCTTTTTGTGGTATAGGTATAAAAATAATTATGGCTTCATAGAAGAAATTCGGTAGCACTCCATGGGTTTCAATTTTGAGGAATACTTTGGATAGTATTGGTATGAGTTCTTCTATAAAGGTCTGATAGAATTCTGCGCTGGACCCATCTGGACCTGGGCTCTTTTTGGTTGGGGGACCTTTAATGACTGCTTCTATTGAAAGAATAAAAAATGCAGCTAAGAAGTCAGAAGCTTAAAGAAGCCCCAAATACCTCAAATTCCAGACCTTGCCCTCTACCTGTATTAGCTGACCATAAAGTTAGATTAAAATCTTAGAGAATAATCTTGAGAAACAGGAAGCTCCTCCCAGGAACTGGTGGACCATAAAGTTTAACAATCTTAAGAAACAGGAAGCTCCTCCTTGTGATTTTTCATTAGTATTCTCGACACTTTCCAATGACACCATCCCTCCCCCCTCGGGTTGTGGTTTCTCCCTTTAAATACCCTTTCTCCCAGCCTTTCAGGGTCGAACTCCACTGCCCCTGCGTGGCATAGGAGTCTCGACCCCAGTGCACTGGTTCCTATCAATAAAACTCATGTTTATTACAGCAAGGACGGTCTCACGTGAATTCTTGGGGGGTCGCATCATCCTGAGACTTGAGTGAGGGTCTCCCTGCTCCGGGGGTCTTTCACTATTTCTTTAGGAGTTATGCGGTTTTTTAAATGGCTTATCTGTTCCTGACTTAACTTTGGAACCTGGTTGTTATATAGGAAATTGTCCATTTCCTGCAGATTTTTAAGTTTTGTTGAATATAGGCTTTTATAGTAGGATCTGATGATTTTTTTGAATTTCCTCTGATTCTGTAGTTATGTTTCCCTTTTCATTTCTGATTTTGTTAATTTGGACACACTCTCTGTGTCCTCTCGTTAGTCTGGCCAAGGGTTTATCTATCTTGTTGATTTTCTCAAAGAACCAACTTTTGATTCTGTTGATTCTTTGTATAGTCCTTTTTGTTTCTACTTGGTTGATATCAGGTCTGACTTTGATTATTTCCTGCCTACTACTCCTCCTGGGTGTATTTGCGTCTTTTTGTTCTAGAGATTTTAGGTGTGCCATCAAGCTGCTAATATATGCTTTCTCCTGATTCTTTCTGCAGGCACTCAGAGCTATGAGATTTCCTCTTAGCATAGCTTTCATTGTGTCCCATAAGATTGGGTATGTTGTACCTTCATTTTCATTAAATTTAAAGAAGTCTTTAATTTCTTTCTTTATTTCTACCTTGACCAGGTTATCATTTAGTAGAGCATTGTTCAACTTCCATCTATATGTGGGCATTCTTCCCTTATTATTATTGAACACCAGCTGTAGCTTGTGGTGGTCTGATAGGACACATGGGATTATTTCTATGTTTCTGTATCTATTGAGGCTTGTTTTATGACAAATTATATGGTCGATTTTAGAGAAAGTACAATGAGGTGGTGAGAAAAAGGTATATCCTTTTGTTTTAGGATAGAATGTTCTATTAATATCTGTTAAGTCCATTTTCATTCATGACTTCTCGTAGTCTGTCAATGTCTCTGTTTAATTTCTGTTTCCATGATCTGTCCGTTGATGAGAGTGGGGTGTTGAAATCTACTATTATTGTGTGAGGTGCAATGTGTGCTTTGAGCTTTAGTAAGGTTTCTTTTATGTATGTAGGTGCTCTTGTATTTGGAGCATAGATATTTAGGATTGAGAGTTCATCTTGGTGGATTTTTCCTTTGATGAATATGAAATGTCCTTCCTTATCTTTTTTGATGACTTTTAGTTGAAAATCGATTTTATTTGATATTAAAATGGCTATTCCAGCTTGTTTCTTCAGACCATTTGCTTGGAAAGTTGTTTTCCAGCCTTTCACCCTGAGGTAGTGTCTGTCTTTGTCTTTGAGGTGTTTTTCATATAGACAGCAAAATGTTGGATCCTCATTGTGTATCCAGTTTGTTAATCTATATCTTTTTAGTGGGGAATTGAGTCCTTTGATCTTGAGAGATATTAAGGAATAGGGATTATTGCTTCCTGTTTCCTTCTTATTTGGCTGTGAGATTATGTTTGTGTGCTTTTCTTCTCTTTGTTTTGTTTCAAAACTATTAGTTTCTTTCTTTTTCTATGGTGTAGCTTGCCTCCTTTTGTTAGGCTTTACCATTTATTATCCATTGTAGGGCTGGATTTGTAAAAAAGATATTGTGTAAATTTGGTTTTATCATAGAACATTTTAGTTTCTCTATCTATTGAGAGTTTTGATTGATACAGTAACCTTGGCTGGCATTTGTGTTCTTAGGGTCTGTATGACATCTGTCCAGGATCTTCTGACTTTCATAGTCTCTGGTGAGAAATCTGGTGTAATTCTGATAGGTCTGCCTTATATGTCACTTGATCTTTTTCCCTTACTGCTTTTAATATTCTTTCTTTGTTTTGTGAATTTGGTGTTTTGACTATTATGTGATGGGTGGAGTTTCTTTTCTGGTCCAATCTGTTTGAAGTTCTGTAGGCTTCTTGTATGTTTATGGGCATCTCTTTCTTTAGGTGAGGGAAGTTTTCCTCTATGATTTTGTTGAAGATATAAACTAGTCCTTTGAGCTGTGAGTCTTAACTCTGTTCTATACCTAATATCCTTAGGTTTGATCTTCTCATGTCCTGGATTTCCTGTATGTTTTGGACCAGTAGCTTTTTTGTTTTACATTATCTTTGACAGTTGTTTTGATGATTTCTATGGAATCTTCTGTTCCTGTGATTCTCTCTTCTATCTCTTGTATTGTGTTGTGATGCTTGTGTCTGTGGCTGCTTGTCCCTTCCTTTGTTTTCTATATCCAGGGTAGCCTCCCTTTGTGCTTTCTTTATTGTTTCTATTTCCATTCTCAATTCATTCATCTGTTTGATTGTGTTTTCCTGTAATTCTTTCAGGGATTTTTGTGTTTCCTGTCTAAGGGCTTCTACTTATTTCCTTGTGTTTTCCTGCATTTCTCTAAGGGAGTTCTTTATGTCTTTCTTGAAGACCTCCATCATCATGATCAAATGTGGTTTTAAATCTAGATGTTGCTTTTCTCGTGTATTTTTGGAAACTCAGTGTTTTCATTGGTGGGAGAATTGGACTCCATTGATGCCATGCAGTCTTGGTTTCTGTTGCTTGGGTTCCTGTGCTTGTCTCTTGCCATCAGGTTGTCTCTGTTATTACCTTGTTCTGCTATTTCTGACAGTTGCTTGTCCATCCTATATGCCTTTGTGTCAGGAGTGCTGTAGACGGGTTTTCCTGTTTTCTTTCAACCAGTTTTAGGAACAGAGTGTTCTGCTTTCAGTCATGTAATCATTCCTGTCCACTGGCTTTCAGCTGTTCCTGTGGACTAGTGTCCTGAGTCCACCAGGCAGGTCGTTTGGAGCAGAAAATTTGGTCTTCCCTCTGGTCTTGGGCCTGAAGTTCCTCCTCAGAGCTGGGTTTCAGCTCTCCATGAGGGCAGCAACAAGAAGGGCCTGCCCCCATTTCTCCTGGGTCCCTTTGCACAGGGTGCCAAGATGGAGCTAGGGGTTTTCCTCTAGAGTCAGAAATATGGGCAGAGAGTAGTCTCCTCTGCGCTTCAGGATTTTTATTATGAAGGCTGATTCTATCTTCTGCAGTGCCTTTTCAATACTTGTTGAAATGTTCATCTGACTTTGTTTTATAATTTTTTTATTTGGTATATGATTATTTATTAGCATACATTGAATCATACTTGTATGAACGTGACTAGCTTGAACACGGTCAAATATTTTTTTTTCTAAAATTAATATGTGAGTGCTTGGTCTGCATGTACATCTGTGTGCCAGAAGAGGGCATCGGATTCTATTATTCATGGTTATGAGCCACCATATAGTTGCTTGGAATTGAACTTAAGAACTCTTTGAAAGCAGCCAGTGCTCTTAGCTTGCAGATCTATCTCTTCAACTTAGTCAATGATTTTTTTAAAAAAGTTTTGATGATTTTAGTTAGCATTAGTCGTATTATACAGAAAACTTGCCTATATGCTCATCAGATAAACATATATAGGTCTTTCTTCTTACTGTGTGCTTATCTGATTTTGGTGAAAGAGTATTACTGACTCCATAAAATGAATTTAGTAGTGTTCCTTCCTTTTCTCCTTCATGAATTACTTTGAGAAGCTTTGGATTCTATGTTTCTCTACATACCTGGGAGAATCAGCAGTGAATCTGAATTTTCTTTTTAGATAGAATCTTTTTTAATGCTTCTTTGACTATTCTATAAGAATAGGTCTTCTGGTTGTTCATATCACTTAGTTGTAGAGTGGTGTGGTAAATTGCTTTGTAAATGTTTTTTATTGTTTCCTCCCCGAACCCCTGCCTGCCATGTTTACTATTGAAATACACTGGAATTCTCATGTAGAAATGCATATTGGCTGGCTGCCTTCTGGAAACCTGCTGAAGAGAGAATAATATTTCTTCCAAGGATTCATTTTCATGGGATGCAAAAAGATTCAGTCAATTGGAATTACACTTTGCAGTAAATGTCTAATCTGATGAGTATAAGATACAGAAGTTGATCAAAGTGGGATATTTTCCTTTTGCTCAAAATTTCACTTGATGGCTATTTGTTTCGAGTTCCGTGGCCCCATGACTTCAATGTAAAACATGGCGGGGGATCACAGGGTAGAAGAGTCCTGCTCATGACATGCTCTTCTGATAGAGAGATGGAAGGAAGGAGAGAGAGAGAGAGAGTTAGAGAGAGTTAGGGGGGGGAGAGAGAGAGAGAGAGAGAGAGAGAGAGAGAGAGAGAACCTAAGTATTGTCCCAGTTCCCATTAAAGGAATGAGATGAATAGCTTTATTTCATATTGTGTTACTCGCCACTCTTAGTTACAATATTTTTATTCAGACGATGAAATTAACAAGTAATAGACAGTTAGTAATCCCTGGGCAGTCCACCTTCATGGTTATGGTAGAATACAGAGTGTAACAGTGCCATTTGACTCTATTCATTTGTGTGACTGACATAATGGTCACAAAAGCCATTGCCATATTGAGAAACAAAGTTCATGTGAAATTGCTTATTAAATGGTGAAAATCATCACTTCTCTGTGAGTTTCCTTATCATTTATTTAAATTTTTTCTATTCTTATTTTCTGAGATTCCCTTGACAGTTCCATCTAGCACTATACACTCAGAGCCAAGGAATGTGGATGCATGCATAAGTCCTTTTTTGTTTGAGATCTTGGTCAATTTAGTTTGGCATGCCACCATTGTATACTAACTTGTCCTTGTACTCTTTTTTTTCTTCCAGATGTACATTCTCATAGTAATCAAAGCCAGATCAGTATTTCTATTTTTTAATGTAGCTATAATTCTATAGCTTTTTATTATACTTTTAGTTGTTATATTAAAATGTTTTGCTTTGCCTCTGTGTTAAAGAATGAGCGAAAGTTCTAAAATTAAAATATCATCACATGTAGTTAAAAATGTTCCCCACTAAGGATTTCCAAATATAATTTATGGGAATGTTTATAACTCAATATAATGTCAGCTTATAATATGACTATTGGAACAGGTAATTTTTTACCACAAAATTTGAGTTAAACCTCAGGCTTTTTGGCAAAAGTTGTATGGTTCCCTAATATTAAAAGATAATCGATGGATTAGTAGAATTGCTGCCTTCCTTCACCAATCTATCAGGATTGCATTAGACATTTATAATCAACTCAAAGCTACTATGACTGTGTAATGCCAGAAAAACACTGGTCTCAGTGCAGTAATCACCTTGCTGTTTTTATGTCATTTCATTTAGCAACATCCATTTTAGCAAGGTTGAAATATCCATGTGCATTTCTGTGATAGCTCTCAAAAGTTCAGCTCAAAATCTTGACGAACAGATTTTTAATCCTTAGAGTTAGTGTTTGTAGTATCCATGAGGGATGATTTGGTATTTCATGCAAATAATTTTTGACAGGACTGTTGTTATTCTCATTATAGATGGATGTTTGATTCAAATTTTATCTTATGTTGAAATACAAAGGAGGAGTGGGGATGATGATAAGGAGTAGGTGAGGAGGGAAGGAAAAGGATAAGGAAGAAGAGGAGGAAGAGAAGAAGAGGAAGGATGAGGAAAAGAAGATAAAACTGGAGGAGAATCAAAGGAAGACAGAGGAGGAACGAGAGGAGGAGAAGAAGAAGGGAGAAAGGAATCTTGTGGTTGAGGAGTAGGAGTAGGAGTCAGCAGAGTAGGAGGTGAATGAGGAGGAGGAGAAGATGAGGAGAAAGAAAGGAGAATTGTGGTTGGTTAGGTCATTGTGGAAATAGTCCTCTGCTTCAGTTCAGTGAGCTACACTACACTCATAACTGTACTGTGTGTCCTGAAATGTTGATTTTAGTAAAATGTCTCCATTGAGCAGAAGCCTTGTATAATCGCTCCATGATTTTCCCAAGCCTAGTGTCCATACTTGATGGAAACATTCCAACAATTGGAATTTATTAAATTGTATTGCCAAATATCTCCCATAATATGTTACTATCCTCTACTTTGAAAATGTATATAAGTTGTTAGGAAATCAGTTAAATGTGAAAAAATCATGTTCCATGATTTGTTGTGTCATCTTGTGGTATGTATATTGTTACCCAGCTCTGGTTCCATGTCCTTCATTTCCTCTCATTTCAGCATATCCAGGTGCTACTGGACACTGGGTTGGAAGAATAAAGCAGAATGTAGAATATGTGGGCTCTGCAGGATCTTGTTTTAGTTTGGTGGTAGGCTTCCCCGAGGATATTTACTAAAGTAACTCTCTGAGAAGATGTTTGCTTATGCATATATCTTTTATGTGGGTGGGGCTGTGAACCAGGGCTACATATATAGGAACCTTGGAGAGTAAGGTTGTTCTTAGGGTAGAGTTTCTTTGGCTGAGATTTAAGTTTCTGGGGATACCTCATTTGCATTGAGAGGCATTCTAGGAATTTGAACCAGTAATTTCTCCAGGAATTATATGACATCCCTCAGGTAAAGCATGGGCCAAGCTTCCCAGATCAGCCAGAGAAGAGGAAACCTCATTAAGTGAAGGTGTTTTCTTCTATTTTGTGCCAAGCTCAAGATTGCTGTCTGGACAGAATGAATGACTGCAACCTTTAAATAGCAGGATTCAACTCTTTGGAAAAATCAATAACTTAGATATTAAAACATACAAGGATTTTGCCAACTCCCCACCTTTGAGGGAACCATCTTGAATTATACCAGAGGGGTGACATTTCATATGCACTTAAGAGGTCAGAGATTAAGGTATGGCATAGATCAGAGACTCCAAAATCATCACATTCAAATTGGGGAGCAGGACTGAAAATGAAAAGAATACTGCGTCTGAGTGAAAAAGGTATTCTAGGTGAGCATTGTTCCTGCCAGTTTGGTAAGTTGTGTATGTAGGAGATTCAAATATTTACATATAGAACCATCTAGACTTGCTTGGCCTAGAACGTAAGCAATTCAATAGATTAAAGCAAAAATTATTGGAATAAAATTAAAATTATCAGCAAAGTAAGGGAGAAGGGAAGTAAAGCAGAACCTGGTACCTGATATTATGTTTAGAAATAAAGATAGATTTAGGGTTCCTGGCATATCAATGACTATTTCCACATCCGGGTCTCTCATTTAATTTAGGTCTTACAATCTTTTCCTTTCCTTTCTTTCCATAAGCTCTTTGTTGTAGAAACGCAGCTCAACAACTCCACTTTCAAGGTGGCCTAGCATTTAAATTATCACACAGTTTCACCTACTTTGAGGCAGTGGATGAAATGCAATACCCTCACTCATCATGCTTTTACACTGTGAGGACATATTCTCTTTGGGATTGTAGTGGGCAGTTTGGATGTTATAATTTGTGTCCTTGTTTAGCATGTCTCTGTGTATGACCAAGCTGATTGTTAATAAAGAAAATTACTCATGGGCTTGAATTGTACCTCAATCTTCAGGTAAATTAGTTCTAATGAAGTTGACTTTCTGATCTACTCTGTATGTAGATGAACTGGAGAAAAATATAATTGGTAGAAATCTAATTGAGAGGCCAGCAGCCATGCAGATTCATGGCTATGAAGTGAGTGATTGAGAGATTCTTCTGAATCTTCTTCTTTTTTTAATGTGGACTTATTGTTTATTCAACAGTTTTTTTCCATCTTTATTTACTTGGGTATTTCTTATCTACATTTTGTTTGTTATTCCCTTTCCTGGTTTCAGGGGTAAGATTTCCCAACCCCTCCCCTTCTCTATGGGTGTTTCCCTCATCATACTCCCCCCTAAACTGCCCTCCCCCCAACAATCACGTTCACTGGGGGTTCAGTCTTGGCAGGCCCAAGGGCTTCCCCTTCCACTGGTGCTCTTACTAGGCTATTCATTCCTACCTATGAGGTTGGAGCCCAGGGTCAGTCATGTATAGTCTTTGGGTAGTGGCTTAGTCCCTGGAAGCTCTGGTTGCTTGGCATTGTTGTTCATATGAGGTTTCAAGCCCCTTCAAGCTCTTTCAGTCCTTTCTAAGATTCTGTCAATGGGGGTCCCCTTCTTAGTTCAGTGGTTTGATGCTGGCATTCGCCTATGTATTTGCTGTATTCTGGTTTTGTCATTCGGGAGAGATCTACATCTGGTTCCTGTTGATCTGCACTTCTTTGCTTCATCCACCTTATCTAGTTTGGTGGCTGTATATGTATGGGCCACATGTGGGGCAGGCTCTAATGTTGTTCCTTCTGCCTCTGTTCTAAACTTTGCCTCCTTCTTCCCTCCCAAGGGTATTCTTGTTCCCCTTTTAAAGAAGGAGTGAAGCATTTGCATTTTGGTCATCCTTCTTGATTTTCATCTGTTCTCTGCATCTAGGGTAATTCTTTGAGCCACTTTTGTTTTTATATCAATAAGACAACAAGCATAGATTGCATTGAATCCAAACAAGAAGAGACCTGTGATTAGATTCCTTCTTTCTACCCATTCCCTTGCTAGCTGAGTATTCAGGGGAAGTCCCAACTACCCACAATGTCCTGTTGTACCCCAGGACCTCCATTGTCCAGCTACCTCTTGACCACCCTTATCAGATCTGATGATCCAGATGCATACAGGTTAGATTCATTCTCTGCATCCATTGTGCGGCCCACCAAAACTTCTGTTGCACCCACAGATGCCTTGAGCGACCTGTTGATCCCCAAAACTCTATAGTTCTGCCACTAGTGTGAAACCTCCCTCTTGAAAGACCTTACCTGTCATGTCCCCAGGGGCACAACCAGCTGGAGGTAGACTTTCACTGCCCATCCACCCTGTGTTCCATTATCTAGTACCATACTACCCAGCAAAGGTATGCTGAACCAGGAACATGGCAATTAGGACACTGCTTACCAATTCCTACTACATCAGAAACATCAATGGACAACCAGAAGGCCAAAAGTCAGTGCAAGAACACAATCAACAAAATGTAGGGCAATATCACAACTTTGGAGAACATGTAACCTAATTTAGCAAGCTCTGGATATCCCAACACTACAAAAGCACAAGAAAACTACCTTAAATCCAGTTTTCTAGCAATGATAGAAGCCTTTAAAAAGGAGATTAATATATCCCTTAAAAATGCATGAAAATACAATTAAGCATGTGAAGGAAGTAAATAAAACTGTTTAAATCTGAAAATGGAAATAGAAGCAGTAAAGAAAATTGAGGGAATCCTGGAGACGGAAAACCTAGGGAAGAGAACTGAAACAACAGATGTAAACATAACCAACAGAATATAGGATATGGAAGAGAGAATCTCAGTTATAGAAATCAAGATAGAAGAAATCAGTACAGCAGTCAAAGAAAATGTAAATCTAAAAAATCTCTGGTATAAAACATCTAGGAAATCTGTGATACTATTGAAAGGAGCTAACATAAGCATAATAGGAATATAAGTAGCTGAAGAGTCTGAGCTCCAAGGCCCAGAAAATATTTTCAACAAAATCATAGAAACCTTTTCCAACCTAAAGGAAGAGATTCCTATAAACATATAAGAAGCTTAGAGAACACCATTTATATTGGGCCAGGAAAGAAAACCCTTCTGTCGCATAATAATCAAAACATTAAATATATAGAACAAAGAAGGAATATTACAAACTTCAAGGGAAAAAGGCTAAGTAACATACAAAAGCAGACCAATCAGAATTGTACCCGATTTCTCAACAGAGACTCTAAAAGCTAGAAGATCCTGGACAGATGTTTTGCAGCTGCTAAAAAACCATAGATGCCAATGTACATTACTACATCTCAAATTCTCAATTACCATAGATGGAGAAAACAAGATAGTGCAAGAAAAATGGCACATATAAACATTTATCCATGAGCCGCAGTCCTATATAAAATTCTAGGAAAACTCCAACCCAAGAAGAATAGAAAACTCAGGAGATAAGTAATTCTTTACCAGCAAAAACAATACAAGGGAGAAATACACACAAAACTCTCACACACACTTCAACAACATCAAAATAACAGGAGTTAACAATTATTGGCCATTAGTATATCTCCACATTAATGGAGTCAATTCCTGAAAAAAAGAAACAGGCTAACAGGATGCATGCAAAATCAGGATTCTGCTGCATTCAAGAAACACATCTCCGTAGAAGTTGGACATGGGTCAGAATAAATGGTTGAGAAAATGTTCTCCAAGAAAACAGACTCCAGAACCAAGCTGGAGTACCCATTCTAATATTAATATAATAATCAAAAGAGATGGTGAATGATACTTCATACTCATCAAAGAATAAAAATTCACCAAGAGGACATCTCAATTTTGTACAGCTGTCCTCTAAAAACAAGGGAACCAACATTTCTAGAAGAAACATTACAAAAGCTTAAAACACTTTGAGCCCCACACATTAGTAGTGGGTGACTTCAAATACCCTACTCACACTAATGGATAGATCATTCAGACAGAAAATGAGCAGAGAAATAAAAACAGAAACAGATGTTATAACTCACCTGGACCTAACATATGTACAGAACATTTCACTAAAACACAAAGGAATATACCTTCTCAGTACCTCATGGATCCCTCTCTAAAATTGACCATATATTTGGTCACAAAGCAATATCATTAGTTTGAATCTTGCAGCAGAAGAAAATTGCAATAACTTCCTGTATCTTATCAGATCACCATGGATTAAAGCTGGACTTCAACAACAACAGAAACAACAGAGAGCCTACAAATTCATGGAAAACCCAGTCTTTGAGTCACGGAAGCAATAAAAAAATTGAAGACATTCTGGAATTCAATGAAAATGAAGGCACAACATACACAAACTCTTGGAACACAATAGAAGCAGTGCTAAGAGGAAAGGGTATAGTAATAAGTTATTCCATAAAGAAATTATCACGCCAGCAATTAAAAGTACATCAGAAAACTCTAGGAAAAAAAGAGAGGCAAACACAGCCAATAGGAGTAGATACCAGAAAATATTTAAACTCAGGGCTGAAATCAATCAATTAGAAACCAAGAAAAACAATACAAAGAATCAGTGAAACCAAGAGTTGTTTATTTGAGAAAATCAACAACTTTTAGTCAAATTAGTTAAAACACAGACAGAACTTCAGGAACCCTGGAAGGGGCGTAACATTTGAAATGTAAGTAAAGTAATATATCTAATAAAAAATTAAAAACATAGAACTTCTGGAGGTATCCCTGATCTCAAGCTATAGTACAGAGCAATAGTAATAAATAATGTATAGAATTGGAATAGAAACAGACAGGATGATCAGTAGAATCAAACTGAAGGCTCTGAAATAAACCCACATATTTGATTTTTCTCAAGGAAGGTAAACCAAATAATGGAAAAAAGGAAGCATTTTCAGCCAATGGTTCTGGTCCAATCGTATGTCTGCAAGTAGATCCATATTTATTACATACACAAACTCGAGTCCAAGTGGATCAAAGACTGCAGCATAAGGATACACTAAATCTAATAGAAGAGAAAATGGGGAATAACCATGAAACTTTTAATAAAAGATACAACTTCCTGTACAGAACACCAATGGTTCAGTTTCTAAGATCAACAATAAATGAACTCCATGATGGTGAAAGGTTTCAGTACGGCAAAGGATATCATCAACAGGACAAAATGGCATCCTATAAATTGGGATGTTCACTAATCCTACGTCCAAAATATACAAAGAACTCAAGAAATTACACACTGAGAAATCAAATAACCCAATTAAAGAATGAGTACTGATCAAAATAGAGAATTCTTAACAGATGAATTTCTAATGACCAAGAAACATTTAAAGCCATGCTCAACGTTATTGATTAAGGAAATACAAATCAAAATTAGTATGAGAATCCTTATACCTGTTGCAATGGTTAAGATGGAAAAATCTCAAGTGCTAACACATGTTGGCTTGGATGTGAAGCAAGTCGAACACTCCTCTATTGCTGATTGGAAATCAACTTGGTGGTTTCTCAGAAATCTGAGAATATTCTTCCTCAAGACCCAGCTATAACACTCTTGTGGATGTATCTAAAAGATGTCCCACAATACCAAAGGGACACTTGCTCAACTGTGTTCATAGCATCTTTGCTTGTACTAGCCAGAAATTGGAAACATCCTAGATGTTCAACTGAAGAATGTATAAAGAAAATGTGGTATATTTATGCAACAGAATACTACTCAACTATTAAAAGCTAAAGATGTCATGAAATTTGCAGGTAAATGGATGGAGCTTGAGACTATCACCCTGAGTAAGGTAATCAAGAGACAGAGACCTAGAGTATGCATTTACTTATAAGCAGACAAAAAAGTTATAGCCATGTTATAATCCACAGACTCAAAGAAACTGGATAATAAGAAGGTCCTAAGGGAGGATGTACGAATCTCACTCAGTCAGGAAAACTAAGTAGTCATCAGAGACAGATGGAGAGAGGTAACTTGGTAGGAGAGGAGGAAAGGAGGGCTAGGGATGGTGATCACATGTGGAAATGAGAGGGCAGGGAGGGGGCTAGGAGTGAGAATGGAAATCAGTGGAAGATATTTATGAGATTAGTTGGAAGCTTGGGTTGAAGCCAATACAGGAAGGAGTCTATGGTGGTGATCCTACCTGAGATTCTTCCAAGAAGGTGATATAGAGACTGAAGTGGCCATCTCCTGTAGCCAGGCAGGACTTCCAGAGGGGTAGGGGGACATCATCCATCAATCCACAATAGCTTCAACCCAAATTTGTCCTTCCTACAAATGTGGAGGCATAAAGATGGAGCAGAGACTAAGGGAACAGCCAACCCATGGTTGCCCTCACTTGAGACCCATGCCATATTCAGAGCCAACCCATTATACTATTGACGATTCTGTGCTATGCTTGTAAACAAGAACCTAGCATAACACTTCTGAGAAAGTTCATGCAGCATCAGGTGGAGGCAGATTCAAAGACCCACAGCCAAACATCAGATATAGCTCAGTGAATTTTGTGGAATAGCAGGTGATAAAAGTGAGTAAGCTGGTGGTGGTGGTGGTGGTGGTGGTGGTGGTGTTGGTGGTGGTGGTGGTGGTGGTGTCAATGACACGACAAAAAGACCCACACAGTCAACTAACCTGGGACCATGTGACTTCATAGAGCCTGAGCTACCCACCATGGAACATGCAGTTTCTAGATCTCCTATACATTTACAGTAAATGTACAGCTTGGTTTACATTTGGGTTCATAACAGTTAATAGTAATGGCTATCTAAGTCTCTGTTACCTTTCATTGGATCTCCTATTCCCAATTGGACTGCCTAGTTGTATCTCAGTGGGAGAGGATGTGCTTAGTTTTGCTGTGACTAGATGTCCCTGGTTAGGGTGATTCCCAAATGGGGCTCCCTTTCTCTGAGAAGAAGGAAAAGGGACAATGGAAGGGAGGGATTTGTAAAGGTGGAATTAGGGGGAGAGGACCAGTGCTGTGATTAGAATGTAAAGCAATAAAAAAATAAATTGAAAAACAAAACAAGGCAAAAAATCTGAGAAGGGGAAGGATCTAGCCAGGGAGGCTTTGATGATTAAAGACACTTTATCCTAAGTGATACCAATTTGTAGTAACCTTACATATTGTCTTACTCAAGGCTTGTATTCCTGCACAAAACATAATGATCAAGAAGCAAGTTGGGGAGGAAAGGATTTATCCAGCTTATACTTCCACATTGCTGGTCATCATCAAAGGAAGTCAGGAAAGGATCTCATACAGGGCAGGAACTTGGAGGCAGGATCTGATGCACAGGCCATGGAGGGGTGCTGCTTCCAGGATTGCTTCCCCTGGCTTGCTCAGCTTGTTTTCATATAGAAGGCAGGGCTAAGAGGTCAGGGATGGCATGCCACACAATGGGCCTCACTTTCTCCCGATCACTAATTGAGAAATTGCCTTACAGCTGGATCTCATGGAGGCATTTCCTCAAGGGAGGCTCCTTTCTCTGTCATAACTCCAATTGGTGTTTTGACACACAAAACCAGCCAGGACACACATGAATTAGGATTTTATTTGAAGGAGGTACCTGCCACAAAGAGGGACTTCAAATCTTGGCTCATCAGACTGTGGTGTAAGAATTTTCCATCTTCTAATCTTCTATCAAATTGTGAGTGTGTTACATATATGGCAATCTTCTGGTAAGGGTGGTAGAAATGAGCAGTTCTTACACACTTCATCTCTTTCTTGTGTATTTTGATTCATGTGACGTTGTCACAATTGGAAGTGATTAGAAGCATCAGAGGATGAGGGGATAGTACTAAACAGTGTCCAGATGAAGTTCAAATTAGTCTAGCAGAGCCTTGGTAGAACCCCAGTAGAGATAATATTAGCTGTTCTAAGACGATGCTGCATAGAGAAGAACTCAGACAAGCATGGCTGAAGACAGCCAGTGGAGATGCCATTTCTTCCTTGGATGCTAACACGTTCTGGACTGACAAATTCATGGAAATTCAGGATAGTGAGGTGCACAATACTAGCAGTTTTCTTTCTCAGTACAGTATGAAAATTGATTCATGGTGGGTGCTGGCTTTGATAAAGTATACCATGATTTCCTTGTCCTTGGTAAAATTATGTTTCACTCACTAAGTCTACTCATTTGTCCTGCATTGACTCACAGTGTTTCTAACTCAAGTTGCTCTCATCTTATTTTGAAGGAAAACATTACTTCTTAAGTATTTGATAGGGATATCTCCATGCCTTTGATAGGTTTGCAATTAAGCGAACAAAAGAAATTTTACAAATTATTCTATTCAGACATAATATTTTTAAAGCATTAGTTTTTAATAGCCTATGAGACCCTTAGTTCGTAAATAGACATTGAAAAGGTATAAAATTAACAAAAACATTAAGAGGAATGGGTCCCTACAGCAGTATATGGTCCCATCTGGTTCTGAGCATTTCAGAACACATAGGATGGAGACAGCATTTTCCATGGATCATTTTGCACCTCAGGATCTTCACATGACTTGCAATCTTTTCTGCATCATAACTCACACAGCCCAGAAGGGCGTGATAGAAGGTAAGGCGAGAGGGATTATTTAGCAGATGCAATGATGGAAGTCCAGCTGAGGCAGGGTTGTCCTCATCTTCCTCAAGGTCAAGACGAACCTAATCAGCAAATGATAGGCATTTATTAAACATGGTATTAATAGTCTTCCATATTGCTTTTGAATATGGAATAAAGATTTGGGAGACACTTAGGAGAGCAAATATTCCACCAAAATATAGGTTTTTACGATCCCGGGGCAGGAGTATGTCCCCTAAAGAAAAGATAGAGATTTCTACTTGACTGTAGATGTGTGTTTGACTAAAGACAGTAGAAGACCTAGTGTCAGCTCTCCTAAGAAAGACCTTTCTGTGTCTTGGGTATTTCTAAGGTACCAGTTGTGCATCTTGATTTTGTTAATACACTGTTTTCCTTTTCTTGCTTTCAATCAAATCTACCTCCCTCCTACTATGGGGAAACAAAGCCACAGAAATGATAAGGACTGCACTTGGTGGTTTTGATATGGACAGATCTGGGATGCTGTAATAAGATCTTCAAAACCTCAAAAGATCTGCACTTTGTGAAGGAAGGATGCTGTGCAAAGTGTTGTGAGGAGAAGTTACTGACTCCTGACAGCTCTGCGCTGTGCATTTGATTTCAATACCTTTGAGAAAGTTGGAGTGACCCACAATTTCTTAGCTGAGGCTATCTATGAGTAAGGCTATATTACACTCTCCCAGGAGAGAGATACTTCAAATGCATTGGTCTCTACGAGGGACCAGCTTTCATGAATGAGAAAAACCAAGTAATGAAAGGCAGGAACTTACCAGTTTGAGTAATGACTTGACTTCTTTTAGTACATTTGTGAGTTTTGTGAATTTTGTAGCTATTTTTCTGACATTAGATATGAAAGCTCCAACACCAGGAATTGATTTCAGATCATCCATATCTGCTGCTACCTCACTCAGGGTGTTGTTCCAGCCAAGGAGCGTATCTATGGTCACTTTCCAGAGTACCTCAGACTAGGTAAACATTGAGAATCAAATTAAGTATAGAACTGCAGGAAGAATTGCATATAATACCCACATCAGTATTCGTAGTCTGTGTTATACAATTTTTCAGGATCATTTGCTGCAGTGTTAGTAGAGTACTTGGCGAGTACCCAGACATGGAATAGCTCTTAATAGATATTCCCTTCTCTCACTTTCTTTCACATTTTCAATTATTGATATGCATGCAAATATACAGAGTGTGAATAGGAGATGTGCAAAATATTTAAGGAACACAGATTACATGTGGTGCATGTCCATATATTTGATGAGTTACTAAAGACATTAAGATAGGCTATGTCAAGGGATAAATTGGAAAACTGTATATTATTCCTATTTAGAAGATTATAATATGCCAATACTGCATCAGAGGTCATATTTGTCTCTTGTGAAACACATGCAGTATTTTGCAAGATGTCCTTTCAAAGACCAAGGAGGAGGCAGCCACATGAGCTGAGAAGTGTCCTTTTTCCTTGGATTGCTCAGTTTTCTATTTTTTAAATTTAAAATTTTAAATCTTTATTTCTGTCATGAACTGCAGTTTGGCAGAGCCAGTGCACTTCTTCTGTTGATTTGATTATTTGAGGAGAAAATTGCACTGAGGACTCACCTGAATCTCTTGTTCTTGTATTGTGATATTTGAAACAGGGAGGGAATAATTGGAGCACACCAGGGGGATTGTGTCCGAGAAGCCTGAAACTGAAGAGTATTCTTTATCCTGGAAATCATGAGAACATTCAGGGAATTGGGGAACAGAGTTAGTGAATCCATGTGCTGGACAATAATGTTTGATCTTGCTTACTACTACAGGATGAGCACCATATATCATATATAAATTTAGGAATGAGGAAAGTGAAGCATTGGTGTAGTTAGTGTGTTATAGCTGTAATCTCACTTTCCCAGCTACTTATTTTAGCCTACGAAATTTCTTCCTTCCTTCCTTCCTTCCTTCCTTCCTTCCTTCCTTCCTTCCTTCCTTCCTTCCTTTCTCTCTTTCTTTCTTTCCACCGTAGGAAGTTGTTTTATGATGTGAACATGTCTGAATGGAGATTGACCATAAGAACTAACAAACAAGAAAATGAAATATACAAGCATACACATAAAACCAGGACTAAGCTAAGTAGAGAAATACTTGTTTATTCATTTAAAAGTCAGCAAACAGTGTTATACTTAAGTTCTAATATATTGAGAAAGAACTCTGATCCGTCTTTGCTGACAGTAACGCTGAATGAGTTATTCATCACTTTACTGCCAGGTCACAAAGAAACTATGGCTAAAGTCACTCAATACCTATGGCTCCTCCCAGCAATGCTCACCATGCCCCTTACCCTAAATATCTTCAGCTGCTTGGCTGTGCTTTGCTTCCCTTTCCCTAGCTTCACATTTCTTTAGAAACTTATGACAATCGCTAGGTGCTCTCTTGCTTCTTGACTTGCCTTGGCCTCTTTTCTCAGCTCTCTCTTGGCTTCATGTCTGTGTCCCACTTTCTGTTGCTTCTCCTTTTGTTATTTATTTATTTATTTATTTATTTATTTATTTATTTATTTTAATTTTCAGTGCTTATTTATATATTTACATTTAAATACTTATATGTTTAAGAAATGCTGCTTCATCTCCCATTCTTCCTGCATAATGTCTCTCCCTGAAACCCTTCCCTTTTCTTCTGAGAACTTAGGGTTCCCTCTGAGTATCCCCTTCTGCCCAACTCTGGCATATCAAGTCTTTGGCTGATTAGGAACATCTTCTTCCATTGAGAGCTTACTAAATTCTTCAATTTGTTTTTCTCTTGGTTTTGCATGTTTTCTAAAGAGTTTTTATTTGACAATAAGAAGGATTAAAAAGGAAGCGCAAGGCCCTGGGTTCGGTCCCCAGCTCCGGAAAAAAAAAAAAAAGGAGAAGGATTAAAAAGGAAAGTACTAAACACTTGATCTTTAATGATGCTCTTTCCTAGAATATACGTATCTGTTTTTGGGAACCGTTGGTTTCCTGTTATTTCAGTTATCAATTGCTATTATCATTCAGTGCATGCACCTTGACAATAACAATTTCCTGCAAAATTCAAAGTATAATTTGCTGATTGTATTTGAATCAGACATTAGAAACTCAAGCACAACATTTTGAGAAATACTATACAATGAAGAACTAAAATGTAAAACAGATAATATACTTAATGTTTACATATTATTCATTGACATTGCATTTTATTCAATATATTATTTAAAATACTTATGTAAATGTTATAGTGAGCAAAATTTTAAAGATTAATGAATTATTAAGGATCCTAAGAAACTGTAAGACTACCCATCAAGAATGCAGAATAAAAGAAATTTGAGTAATTAAACAGGACATCATGAGTGTGCTAGTGCACATATGAGAGGCTTTCATGGCAAGCTCACTGTTGTTTGAAGTCCTGGTCTATGTTGCCACCTTAACTGACTTGGAGGGGTCAACAATATCCTTCAGAGCACATTCACCATAATACAGGGTCTAGTTATACTTGGAAAACTGTTTTGTTTAGAGTTATAAGCTTATATCTTAAAATGAGTCGCAACTCTGTGGATTTCTGGGAAGCTCCTCTTCTTACAATTATCATTACCACTATTGATTTTCTCCTTCTGCATTATTTCCCAACACAATGAGGGAAACTACACCCTAAAAAAAGCAAGCAAGTAATCTCTTTGCAACAAAACCAAAAGAAGAGAGAACCACAAACATAATTCCACCTCTAAATATGAAAATAAGAGGACACAGCAATCACTATTCCTTAATATCTCTCAATATCAATGCACTCAATTCCCCAATAAAGAGACATAGACTAACAGACTGGATATATAAAGAGGACCCAGCATTTTGCTGCATACAGGAAACACATGTCAGAGACAAAGACAGACACTATCTGAGTTTAAAAGGCTATAATACAAATTTCCAAGCAAATGGTCTGAAGAAACAAGTTGGAGTAGCCATTCTAACATTGAATAAAATCGACATTCAACCAAAAGTTATTAAAAAAGATAAGAATGGACACTTTATATACATGAAAGGAAAAATCCACCAAGATGAACTCTGAATCCTAAATATTTATGCTCCAAATGCAAGGACAACTTCATTCAAAAAAGAAATCTTATTAAAGCTCAAAGCAGGCATTGCACCTCACACAATAATAGTAGGAGATTTCAACACCCCACTCTCATCTGTGGACAGATTATGGAAACAGAAAGTACAGAGTCATAGAGAAACTAACAGAAGTTATGAACCAAATGAACTTAACAGATATGTACAGATCATTCAAAACAAAAGGATATACCTTCTTTTTTGCACTTCACGGTAAATTCTCCAAAATTGGCAATATAATTGGCCACAAAACAGGTATCAACACATGCATGTATATAGAAATAATCCCATGCATCCTACCAGATCACCACACACTAAGGCTGGATTCAATAGCAACCAAAAGGTAAGAAAGCTCCCATATACATGGAAGTTGAACAATGCTTTACTCAATGACAACTTGGTCAAGGAAGAAATAAAGAAAGAAATTAAAGACTTTTTAGAATTCCATGAAAATGAGGGCACAACATAACCAAACTTATGGGACACAATGAAACAGTGTAAGAAGAAAACTCATAGCTCTGAGTGACTGCAAAAAGAAACAGGAGAGAACATACATCAGCAGCTTGAAAGTATACCTAAAAGCTCGAGAAGCAAAAAAGCACACTTCATATTCATCAAAGGAAAAATCCACCAACATGAACTCTCAATCCTAAATATCTATTCTCCAAATATCAGGGCACATACATACATAAAAGAAATGTTACTAAAGCTCAAAGCACACATTGCATCTCACACAATAATAGTAGGAGATTTCAACACCCCACTCTCATCAATGAACAGATCATGGAAACAGAAATTAAACAGAGATATATACAGACTAAGAGAAGTCATGAACCCTATGGATTTAACAGATATTTATAGAACATTCTATCCTAAACAAAAGGATATAACTTCTTCTCATGGTACTTTCTCCAAGAATGACCATATAATTAGTCATAAAATAGTCCTCAACAGATGCAAAAAGATAAAAATAATCCCATGTGTCCTATCAGAACACCACGGGCTAAAACTGGACTTCAATAACAATAAGGAAAGAATGCCCATATATACGTGGAAGTTGAACAATGGTCTACTCAATGATAACCTGGTCAAGGAAGAAATAAAGAAATTAAAGATTTCTAAAATTTAATGAAAATGAAGGTACAACATACCCAATCTTATGGCACACAATGAAAGCTGTGTTAAGAGGAATATTCATAGCTCTGAGTGCCTGCAGAAGAAACAGGAGATAGCATATGTCAGCAGCTTGACAGCACACCTAAAAGCTCTAGAACAAAAAGAAGCAAATACACCCAGGAGGAGTAGAAGGCAGGAAATAATCAAACTCAGAGCTGAAATCAACCAAGTAGAAACAAAAAGGACCATACGAAGAATCAACAGAAACGAAAGTTGGTTCTTTGAGAAAATCAACAAGATAGATAAACCCTTAGCCAGACTAACGAGAGGACACAGAGAGTGTGTCCAAATTAACAAAATCAGAAATGACAAGAGAAACATGATAACAGTATCAGAGGAAATTAAAAAAGATCACAAGATCCTACTACAAAAGACTCTATTCAGCAAAACTCAAAAATATGGAGGAAATGGACAATTTTTTTAGACAAGTATGAGTGGCCAAGGATAAATCTGAAACTGATAAACCATGTAAATATCCTCATACCTCCTAAAGAAATAGAAACAGTTATTAAAAGATTCACAACCAAAATGAGCCCAAACAAGATGCGTATAGTGCAGAATTTGGTTAGACCTTCAGAGAAGACCTCATACCTATACTGTCCAAACAATTCCACAATATTGAAACAGACAGAGCACTATCAAATTCCTTCTATGAAGCTACATTACTCTTGTACCTAAACCACACAAAGACCCAACAAAGATGGCACACTTCAGACCAAATTCCCTCATGAATATTGACACAAAAATACATAAATAAAATTCTCACAAACTGAATCCAAGAACACATCAAAATGATCATCCATCATGATCAAGTAGGCTTCATCCCAAGTATGCAGAGATGTTCAATATAAGGAAATCCATCAACATAATCTACTATATAAACAAAATCAAATAAAAAACTACATGATCATTTCATTAGGTGGTGAGAAAATATTTGCCAAAATTCAACACTCCTTCATGTTAAAGACCTGGGAAGATTAGGAATTCAAGGCCCACATCTAAACATAATAAAAGTATGTAGCAAAAAAGTAACTAAGACTAAACAGAATAGAGAGAAACTTGAAGACAATCCCACTAATTTCAGGGAATAGACAAGGCTGCCCACTCTCTCCCTTCTTATTCAGCATAGTTCTTCACCTTCTAGACAGACCAATCAGATAATGAAAGGAGGTCAAAGGGATGAAAATTGGAAAGGAAGATGTCAAAATATCCCTATTTGCAGATGATATGAGCGTATATTTAAGTGACCCCAAAAGTTACACCAGAGAACTACTAAGCCTGATAAACAACCTCAGTAAAGTGCATGGTTATAAAACTAACCCAAACAAATTATTAGACTTCCTCTATTCAAAGGATAAACAGGATGACATAGAAAATATGGATATGACACCTTTTACAATTAGTACCAAATAATATAAAATATTAGGTGTGAGCCTGACCAAGGAAGTGAAAGACCTGTATGGCAAGAACTTCAAGTCTCTCAAGAAAGAAATTGAAGAAGATATCGGAAGATGGAAAGACCTCCCATCCTCATGAGTTGGCAGGATTAATACAGTAATAATGCCCATTTTGCCAAAAAGCAATTTACAGATTCAATGCAATTGGAATTCTCAGTAGGAATATCGCATGTCTGAAAAGTGCCCAAAGAATGCTCAACATTCTTAGTCATCGGGGAAATGCAAATCAAAACCACCTTGAGATTCCACCTCACACCAGTCAGAATTGTTAAGATCAAATCTCAGGTGAGAATAGTAGCAGGAGAGGATGTGGAGAAAGAGGAACACTCCTCCATTGTTGATGGAATTTCAGACTGGTTCAACCACTCTGGAAATCAGCCTGGAAGTTCCTCACAAAATTGGATATTGCACAAATTTAGTAGCCAGCTATACCTGTCTTGAGCAGATACCCAAAAATGCTACAACATATAACGAAGACACATGCTCCACTATGTCCTTAGCAGGCTTATTTATAGCAGCCAGATGCTGGAAAGAACCCAGATGTCCTTCAACAGAGGAATGGACACAGAAAATGTAGTACATATACACAATGTAATACTATTAGTTATCAAAAACAATGATTTTTATGAAATTCATAGGCAAATGGATGCAACTGGAAATTATCATCCTGAGTGTGGTACCCCAATCACAGACAAACACACATGGTATGCACTCACTGATAAGTGGATATTAGCCCAAATACTTGAGTAAATCTAGAAGCACAGAACACATTAAACTAAAGCAGGATAACGAAAATGTGGAAGCTTCACTCCTGTACAAGTGGAACAAGATTCCTCTTAAAAGGGCATAGGGAGGCAAAATTTAGATAAATGTAGATAAGAAAGTGAAGGAAGACACATTCAGAGCCTGCCCCACATGTGGCCCATACATATACAGCCACCAAACTAGAAAAAACGGTTGAAGCAAAGAACTGCAGGCTGACAGGAACTGGAAGTAGATCTCTTCTGAGGGACACAGCCAGGATATGGCAAATACATAGGCGAATGCCAGCCGCAAACCCCTGAACTGAGAATGGGACCCCCATTGAAGGAATCAGAGAAAGGACTGAAAGAACTGAAGGGGCATGAGACCCCATATGAACAACAATGCCAACCAACCAGAGCTTCCCGGGACTAAGCCAATACACAAAGAATATACATGGACTGATCTTGGGCTCCAAAGGAAGGTTACTGATTTAGTTGAGTTAATTTTATATCTGGCCATTTTGCTGAAGTTGTTTATCAGCTGGAGAAGTTCTCTGGTAGAACTCTTGGTATACACATTATGTATACTATCATATCATGTGCTAACAGTGATACTTTTATTTCTTCTTTGCCAACCTGCATCCCCTTGATCTTTTTGTTGTTGTTGTTGTTGTTGTTAATGTCTTATTGTTCTAGCTAGCTCTTCAAGTACTATATTGAATATATATGGGAAGAGTGGGAATCCTTGTCTTGTCCCCAATTTTAGTGAAATTGCTTCAAGTATCTCTCCATTTAATTTTTTATTAGCTGTTGGTTTGCAGTAAATTGCTTTTATTATGTTTATATATGGGCCTTGAATTTCTGATCTTTCCAATATTTTTAACATGAAGGGGTGTTCTTTTGTCAAATGCTTTTTCTGCATCTTTGGGGATGATCATGTGATTTTTTTCTTTGAGTTTGTTTATATGATAGATTACATTAATGGATTTTCATATATTGAACCAACCTTGCATCCCTGGGATGAAGCCTACTTGATCAGAGTGAATGATCATTTTTATGTGTTCTTGGATTCACTTTGCAAGAATTTTATTGAGTATTTCTGCATCAATATTCATAAGAGAGATTGGTCGGAAGTTCTTTTTTTAGTAGGGTCCTTTTGTGGTTTAGGGATCAGAGTAATTGTGGCTTCATAGAATGAATTAGGTAGAGTTCCTTCTGTTTTTATTTTATGTATTAGTTTGAGGAATATTGATATCAGGTCTTCTTTGAAGGTCTGATAGAATTCTGAACTAAATCCGTCTGGCCCTGGGCTTTTTTGGTGGGGAGGTTTTTAATGACTTCTATTTCTTTATGGGATGTTGGCCTGTTTTAGCAGGTTTACCTGCTCTTGATTTAATTTTGCTATGTGGTATTTGTCTAGAAAACCACCCATTTCCTCTGATTTTCCAGTTTATTTGAGTATAGGCTTTTGTAGTAGGATCTAATCATTTTTGATTTTCCTCTGTTTCTCTTGTTATGTTTTTCTTTTCATTTCTGATTTTGTTAATTTGCATACTGCCTCTGGGCCCTTTAGTTAGTTTGCCTAGGGTTTTTTCTATCTTGTTGATTCTGTTAAAGGAACAGCTTCTGGTTTTGCTGATTCTTTGTTCTCTTTGTTTCTATTTGGTTGGAATTACCCCTGAGTTTGACTATTTCCTGCAGTCTATTCCTCTTGGGTGAATTTGCTTCTTTTTGTTCTAGAGCTCTCAGGTGTGCCGTTATGTTGCTAGTGTATGATCTCTCTAGTTTCTTTACCAGCGCTCTTAGTACTATGAATTTTCCTCTTGGCACTGCTTTCATTGTGTCCCATAAGTTTTGGTATGTTGTGTCAACATTTTCATTGAATTCCAGGAAGTCTTTAATTTCTTTCTTTATTTCATCCCTGACCAAATTATCATTGAGTAGAGAGTGTTATTCAGTTTCCCACATATATGTGGGTTTTCTGTTGCTCTTGCTATTATTGAGGACCCACTTTATGCCATGGTGGTATGATAGGATGCATAGGATTATTTCAGTATTCTTTTATCAGTTAAGGGTTGTTTTGTGACCAATTATGTGGTCAATTTTGGAGAACGTACCATGAAGTGCTGAAAAGAAGGTGTATTCTTTTGTTTTAAGGTGAAATCATTTGTAGATATCTATTACATTCATTTGGTTCATAACCTCTATTAGTTTCCCTGTGTCTCTGTTTAGTTTCTGTTTCAGTGACCTGTCTATTGGTGAGCATGGGGTGTTGAGTTTCCCATAATTATTGTGTCATGTTCAATGTGTGTTTTGAGCTTTAGTAAAGTTACTTTTAAGAATGTGGTTGCTTTTGCATTTGGGGCATAGATGTTCAGAATTGAGACTTTCTGTTGGTGGATTTTCCCTTTGATGAATATGAAGTGTCCTTCTTCATCACTCTAGATAACTTTTGGTTTAAATTATATTTTATTGGAATTTAGGATGACAATTGCAGCTTGCTTCTTGGAATCATTTGCTTGGTAGGCCTTTTCCCATCCTTTTACTATGAGATAGTGTCTATCTTTGGTAATAAGGTGTGTTTCTTGTATGAAGCAAGATGCTGGATTTTGGTTGCATATCTATTAGCTTATCTCTTTTTATAGGTAGGCTGATTCCTTTAATATTGAGCGATATAAAAAAGAAATGACTGTTGGTTCCTGTTTTATTTGCTTTTAGGTAGCTTTATGTGCTTGTGGTTTTCTCCTTTTGGCTTTTTTTTTTTTTTTTTGTGAGATGCTTAATATCTTGTCTTTTCTTTGGTAGAGGTATCTTCCTTGCTTTGGTACTTTCCTTCTAGGATGCTGGATTTTTAGATAGATACTATTTGAATGTTTTATCCCGGAATATTCTGGTTTCTCCATCTATTTTGATTTCCAGTTTTGCTGGGTATAGTAGACTTGGCATTTGTATTCTCTTAGAGTCTGCAAGAGGTTTGACCAGGCTCTTCTGGCTTTCACAGTCTCTGTGATGTCTGTAATTCTGATATATCTGCCTTTGTATGTTACTTGGCCCTTTTCTCTCACAATTTTTATAATTCTTTTTTTTCTCCTGTGGGCTCATTGTTTTAACTACTGTGTGATGAGAGGATTTTCTTTTCTGATCTCACTTATATGGTATTCTTCTTGTCATTGTATGGCCATCCTTTTTTAGGTGGTGGAAGGTTTTCTTTCTAAGACTTTGTTGAAGACATTTTCACGTTCTTTGAGCTGGGAATATTTGTTCTCTTCTATTCTAATTATTCTTTTTTGTTTGTTTGTTTGTTTGTTTTCCATCTTTATAAAATTGGGTACTTCTTTAGGCATTTCATACCCTTTCCTGGTTTCCAGGCCAACATCCCCCTAACCCCTCCCCCTCCTCTTCTATATGGATGTTCCCCTCCCCATCCTCCCCAAATAACCACCCTCCCCCCAAGAATGTCATTCACTGAGGGTCCAGCCTTTGCAGGACCAAGGGCTTCCCCTCCCACTGGTTCCCTTACAAGGCTATTCATTGTTACCTATGAGGTTGGAGCCCAGAGTCAGTCCATATATAGTCTTTGGGTAGTGACTTAGTCCCTGGAAGCTCTGGTTGGTTGGCATTGTTGTTCATATGGGTTCTCAGGCCTCTTTAGCTCTTTCAGTCCTTTCTCTGATTCCTTCAACTGGGGTCCCGCTCTCAGTTCAGTGGTTTACTGCTGGCATTCGCCTATGTATTTGCTGTATTCTGGCTGTGTCTCTCAGGAGAGATCTAAATCCCATTTCTGTCAGCCTGTTCTTCTTTGCTTCATCCATCTTATCTAGTTTCTTGGCTGTATATGTATGGGCCACATGTGGGGTAGGCGTTCCTTTAGTCTCTGTTCTAAACTTTGCCTCCTTATCCCCTCCTAAGTGTATTCTTGTTCCCCTTTTAAAGAAGGAGTGAAACATCTGCATTTTGGTCATCCTTCTTGAGTTTCATGTATTCTGTGCATCTAGGGTAATTCGAGCATTTGTGCTAATATCCACTTATCAATGACTGCATACCATGTGTGTTTTTCTTTGATTGAGTTACCTCACTCAGAATGATATTGTCCAGTTCCATTCATTTGCTTATGAATTTCAGAAAGTCATTGTTTTTGATAGCTGAATAGTATTCCATTGTGTAGATGTACCACATTTTCTGTATCCAGTCTTCTGTTGAAGGACATCTGAATTCTTTCCAGCTTCTGGCTCTTATAAATAAGGCTGCTATGAACGTAGTGGAGCATGTGTCTTTGTTATATGTTGGAGCATCTCTGGAGTATATGCCCAAGAGAGGTATAGCTGGGAACTCAGGTAGTGCATTGTCCAATTTTTGAGGAACCTCCAGACTGATTTCCAGAATGGTTGAACCAGTCTGCAATTTCACCAACAATGGAGGAGTGTTCCTCTTTCTCCACATCCTCACTAGCATCTGCTGTCCCCAGAATTTTTGATTTTAGCCATTCTGATTGATGTGAGGTGAATCTCAGGGCTGTTTTGATTTGTGTTTCCCTTATGACTAAAGATGTTGAATGATTCTTTAGGTGTTTCTCAGCCATTCCGCATTCCTCAGCTGTGAATTCCTTGTTTCACTCTGAAACCCATTATTAATAGGGTTATTTGTCTCCATGCAGTCTAACTTTGTAAGTTCTTTGTATATTTTGGATATAATCCCTCTATTAGTTGTAGGATTGGTAAAGATCTTTTTCCAATCTGTTGGTTGCCGTTTTGTCCTAACAACAGTGTCCTTTGCCTTACAGAAGCTTTGTAGTTTTATGAGATCCCAGTTTTCAATTTTTGATCTCAGAGCATAAGCCATTGGTGTTTTGTTCTGGAAATTTTTCCAGTGCCTATCTGTTCAAGACTCTTCCCCACTTTTCTTTGTATTACTTTGAGTGTATCTGGTTTGATGTGGAGGTCTTTGATCCACTTGGACTTAAGCTTTCTACAGGCAGATAAGAATGGTTCGATCTGTATTCTTCTACATGCTGACCTCCAGTTGAACCAGCACCATTTGCTGAAAATGCTGTCTTTTTTCTATTGTATGGTTTTGGCTCCTTTGTCAAAAATCAAGAGACCATAAGTTTGTGGGTTCATTTCTGGGTTTCCAATTGTGTTACAGTAGTCTATCTGCCTGTCTCTGTACCAATTCCATACACTTTTTATCACTATTTCTCTGTAATACTGCTTGAGTTCAGGGATAGTGATTCCCCTGGAAGTCTTTTTATTGTTGAGGATAGTTTTAGCTATCCTGGGTTTTTTGTTATTCCAGATGAATTTGCAAATTGTTCTGTCTAACTCTTTGAAGAATTGGATTGGTATTTTGATGGAGATTACATTGAATCTGTAGATCGCTTTTGTTAAAATGTAATTTTTACTATATTAATCCCACCAATCCATGAGCATGGGAGATCTTTCCATCTTCTGAGATCTTCCTCAGTTTCTTTCTTCAGAGGCTTGAAGTTCTTATCATATAGATCTTTCTCTTGCTTGATTAAAGTCACACCAAGGTATTTTATATTATTTGGGACTATTATGAACGGTGTCATTTCCCTAATTTCTTTCTCAGCTTGTTTCTCTTTTGTGTAGAGGAAGGCTACTGATTTATTTGAGTTATTTTTATACACATCCACTTTGCTGAAGGTGTTTCTCAGGTTTAGTAGTTCTCTGGTGGAACTCTTCGGATCACTTAAATATACTATCATATCATCTGCAAATAGTGTATTCTAATTATTCTTAGACTTGGTCTTTTCATTGTGTTCTCATTTCCTGGATGTTTTAGGTTAGGGGTTTTTTATGTTTTGAATTTTCTTTGACTGTTCTGTCAATCTCTTCTACAATATCTTCTACACTTCAGATTCTCTCTTCTAGCTCTTGTATTCTGTTGTTGATACTTACATCTGTAATTCCTGACCTCTTTCCTAGGCTTCATATTTTCTTGTTTTCCTCTATTTTTGTTTCTTTATTGTTTCTACTTCCAGTTTTAGATCTTGGACCACTTTTTATAATTCCTTTACCTGTTTGATTGTGTTTTTCTGTATTTCTTTCAGTGAGTTATTTATATCCTCATTTAAGGACTCTATTATCTTCTTGAGACAGTATTTTAGGTTAGCTTCCTGATGATCAGGAGTGTTTCTGATGGTTTCTCATGGTCTTGAGCTTGTCTCTTCTCATCTGGTTATCCCTAGTGTTTGCTGGTCTGGGTGATCTGTCTGGAGTCTGCCTCTTTTGTCCCTGGGTTGGAACTGGTCTCCTTGTAGGCCTGTGGTCCTGGCTGTAGCAGACCTCCTGTGGTGCCTTCCAACTAGAGTTTATTCAGAGGTGCAGAGAAGCTGCTGATTTGTTGCTCTGGCTGCAGTAGATCTCCTGGGAGGCCTTAATACTGTCCTTAATACTGAGAAGCAGTCACACTGTTGTCCTCTGAGAAGGTGTTTTCTGCTCTGTGTGTGTGTGTGTGTGTGTGTGTGTGTGTGTGTGTGTGTGTGAATGGACTGTGGTTTCTATTTCTTTGTGTGTAGCCACACTCCAAGGAGGGTTTCAGTCTTTTTGGTCAGTTGCCCTGCATGCTGCAGAATCCCTAGGAAGTCTTCAAACCGTGCTGCCAATTGTCCAGTTGCCCTCTGTACAGAGGAACTCCAGAGTTGCCTTTAAGCTGTGAGGTCCTAGGTGCAGCAGATCTCCTGGGATGCCTCAGGATGTGGTATCAAATATTTTGAGTGTAGTGGATTTTCTGGTGTGCTTCAGGATATAATGTCAAATGTTCTGAGTGCAATGGATCATCTGGTATTCCTCAGGATATAGCATCTTCTAGGAAGCAGACTAGCTAGCAGTCTGTCCAAGTAGAAAGGAACATGTGAAAGGGGATCAGTATTTGGCAGGTAGTGGTTTGGGGAGATGGTGGGTCTCTAAGTCAACTGGCCCCAAGCAGCTGCTGTGGAACTTTGAGGTGGGGGTTTCTTACCAAATGATGAGTGCTGTGGATCCTCTGGTATGTCTCAGGATATATCTTCTTCAGGGGAGCAGACTAGCTAGCAGTCTATCCCATAAGAAAGGACCAGGCAGAAGGGGTAAATGTGCTTTTAATTCAAAGTCTTATATCAGCAGTTTGGTCACAAATGTGAAAAAATAGTGAAGTTTTGTTTGCTTTAACTTCATGAGACTAAACACATGGCAGATGGATTTTTTAAAAATGTTTTAGGAAATAACCTGAGTTTCCATTTCTTTTTCCTTGGATATTTTATTTATTTACATTTCAAATGTTATCCCCTTTCCTGGTTTCCCCTCTACAAACCCCTTATTCCATTCCCATTCCCATCCCTCTGCTTCTATGAGGATGCTCCCCTACTCACCTATGCACTCCTACCTCACCACCCCGGCATTCCTCTACATTGGGGCATCAAGCCTTCACAGGATCAAGCGCCTCTTCTCCCACCCAGCCTGACAAGGCCATCCTCTGATACATCATCTGTGGAACTTTGGGGCGGGGGTTTCTTACCAAATGATGAATGCTGTGGATCCTCTGGTATGTCTCAGGATATAGCTTCTTCTGGAGAGCAGACTAGCATCGGAAAGGACCAGGCAGAGGGGGTAAATTTGTCTTTTAATTTAAAGTCTGGAGCTGGAGCCATGGGCCCCTCCTGTGACTCTTTGGTGAGTGGTTTAGTCTCTGGGAACTATGGGGGGGGGGAGTCTGGTTGGAGGATACTGTTGTTCTTCAAATCCTTCAGTCCTTTTCCTAATTCCTCCATTGGGGTCCCTGTGTTTAGTTCAATGGTTGGGTGCGAGCATCGCCCTGTTTTTGAGAGGCTCTGGCAGAGCCTCTCAAAAGGCAGTTGTATTAGGTTCCTCTCAGCAAGCACTTCTTGGGATCCACAGTAGTGTCTATATTTGGTGTCTGTATATGGGCTGGATCCCCAGGTGTGGGGCTCCCCATGGAGATCTCTGGCCCACCTAGGTGTGTGGTTTCAGGAGGAGGGAAGAGAACTCAGACAGGAAGAGGGGACAGATTTCACCACCCCAGATGCTGGTCCTTCTCCATTTCCTTTCTGCAGCTGCCACTTTGGTAGCTCAGGCTCGGCTGAGCCAGCAGGAGACTGACTAGCTGGCAAGGGGTGCATGGGAGCTTCTACTGGTAATGTTAGAAAAGCTGATCTCTTCCCCAAGACCTGGTGTTACAGCTCTTATGACAGAAGCTCTCAGATGACAGAATATTTCCTTCGCACCTTTAATCCTTCTGAACAAGATACTTCAATACCGGATTTGGATTTGTCAGTGTTTCACAGCAGGTACTTCCTATTGGTTTGGCCTGAGAGCTTTGGAAAATCTCATCTACGTAATCAGAGGTGTGGTCCTGCTTCTATGACTGATGTGTCTTGAGCCTATGTGATCTGTGATCATGTCCTCACCTGTGAAGGAGGGGCTCGGGGCAATGCTCTATATGACTGGTGTCTCAAACCCTCTGCTGGGGTCTGTGGTGGGGGCTGCAGCTATGTGAGGCCTTGATCTCCTGGGAGACTGGAAATGTGTCTGCCGATCTTTTTAGGGTCTCTCGACCAGGAATCAGGTACCTTTTACAGCCCAACACTCTACATCCAGGTGAGGCAGTCTGTGCAAGGTTGTAGAAAGCCCTGCCAGTAGCACGAAGCCAAAGCATGGAGTTGCCAGCTCATAACTATGTGCCTATGAGTTTCTCCCTTTGCAGAAAGCTTTAGATTTATTTTAAAATTGAATTTTACAATAACCTGTTGGACCTTTGAAATTATCATCAAACTACATTGAAGAAATAGGTAGATTATATGAGTGAATTACTTTCCCACAGGCCTCTTATTAGCAGCTTGTGGAGAAAAAAATGCCATCCTTGAGGGCTTTGCACCTCACCTGCCCCATCTTACTTGCATGTCTTGGGGCGGGGAACACATTGATGTTCTGAGTCTCTGTCAGCTGAGGTCCTTCCTCTTGCTTTTAAGAACTACACTTTGTATTCAGTAACATTAGAGATGTCCTAGTAATTTGATTTTTATTTCCTTTCTCTACTCTGAGGGAGTCTGCCCTTTCAAAATTTTCTTTGGAGGACTCTTCAAACATATCAAGAATTTGCAATCTCAGAAGAAAGACACAGGAGATGTAATCCACTTTAAAAGTTCCTTCTAACTCTAGTGATACTGCTCTGAAAGCTATTCTGATATTACAAATATGAGTCATTGGAACCAAGTCTCATAAACACTAAAGTGTAAATATATTCAATTGGAAGCATGTGATATGAACTGGGTAATTTATGTTGTGAAAATCGCTAAGCTCAAGTACACACACACACACACACACACACACACACACACACACACACATAATGTCAAGGTAACTAAATAACCTTTTAAGGTAAAATTAGAACATTATATTTGAAAATCCAAGTAGTTATAAGCTTTTCAAAGAACATGATGCTTCATTGAATTTATGTCATATCTCATAAAGATACACACACACACACACACACAGAGAAAGAGAGAGAGAGAGAGAGAGAGAGAGAGAGATAAAGAGAGAGAGATACATACACTTTATCTTTAATTATTACTGGAGCAATTTTTTAAGTCTAAATACAACACTGTTTCACATTTCTTGAAAACTTCATAGCTGTTATAAATTCATTATCTTTGAAAATGGTATAAATAGTATAACAAGAAATAGTTAATAGTAGCCTGATTTCCTGTTTTAACAGTTATTTGGCCTTAGGCAACTTCTTCAGAGGATATGAGATACACATCTTTTAGTACTGTCTACTTTAGACTGGGAATTTTAAGTTTCAGTAGTCTAATTCATGATAAACAGCTTGTAACCATGACCTGTTATGAGAATACGCTACTTTCCTGTTTCTCCTGATCATACAAATCAGACTCTTAGATGCTTATGTTCTCCTAGGTGTGGTTTTCAGTGCACTGCCATTTTTTTTTGCTTTCCAGTGAGTTAGAAGTTGTTGGTACATATCTCCAGTTTCTAACTTAGAGAAACACACCACCCCATAAACTATGCAGAATTGGGGAATGGGGATTCATAACAATATCTGGAAACCCAGGCAAAGTTTCCCTGACTCTACTTCCTCAGGGAAAGATAATAGCTCCATTACTATCTCTTCAGGCCTAGATATGACTCCATTATTTTGCTCATTTTTGTCTGTTGACTAAGGTCCAGGTGGTGTCATGTGTCATCAAGCTACCTCTGCTTCCTTATGACACATGTTTGTGTCACACTCAAGGAACACAGCTGTTTTTAATACGTTACCTCTTTCCTCATGGCTTTTCCATTCTTTTTGTTATCTCTTGTGCATTGCTGCCTGAACCCCGAATTAGGTGATAGATGTTTTTGAATCTGTTTAACCATTTAGTCACCATGAAGCAGCAGCAGCAGGACTTACTCTCAGCAGTTTGCTAGGGATTTCTGCCAATTACTACCAATCGTCATAGTGTTTGTCTCTCCAACCTTGAGTAAAAAAGTCATCTGTGGTAACAGACTTACTTTGAGAGAGACAATAGGTCTATAAGATCTGTTTATAAAAACAAAAACCAGGAAAACCCACCTTACTTGAGTTGAGGGGACCTTCCCAGTCACAGATTTTTGGCTGGTTTATGTTACAAAGTATTGGTTCATTTTGTGACTCAGGGTTTTAATTTAATTTCAAAGTCAGTGGTTGTAACTGTAAGCCTTGTCCCACTATTAGACTAGAAATTATAACTTTCATGGTTTGGTGATTGTGCTAAAATGTATCTGAGCAGTTCATTAGATACTTCACCTTGTATCAAGAATAGTGTATTTTTTAAAAGATTTATTTATTTATTATATATAAGTACACTGTAGCTGTCTTCAGACACAGCAAAAGAGGGTATCGGATCTCATTGCAGATGGTTGAGAGCCACCATCTGGATGCTGGGATTTGAACTCAGGGCATCCTGAAGAGCAGTCAATGCTCTTAACCACTGAGCTATCTCTCCAACCCCCAAGAATATTGTACTTTAACAGTGCCAAATCATCAAAAATATTGGGAATTTCTAGCCCAGGTTGGGCTTTACTTCTCTATACTTTAAAGCCATTATCACAGTGCATTTACATCATTCATCTTAACATTTGGTCTGCAATAGCAGTGTCAACCATAGTATCAGACTTCGGATCAGAGATTAAATCCACAAAAGCTGGGGTTGTCCATGAATTTTTGATATGTTCATTTAAAGAGCTGGACTAACACTAAAATGAAGAAAAAAGAGATTTCATCCTTGTGGTTCTTAGGGAAATGTACTTAGAAACTTGGAAACCTCCAAGACTATGTTTGGGATTCTGACATGAGAATGAGTTTAAAATACAAAAAAAGGGATGTACATACAAAACTGCTAACACTCTGCAATAACCCGGTGTTCCGTGTATCTTTGCCTATCATGCCAAGCACCATCTATCAGATTCCTACCTACTGTGTTTACTGTTTTAGATGGCGTTCTAAATACTTAAACCATGAGATTTTAGCATTATATAATGAAACTTATTCCAGAAGGTAGACATGATCTTGAAGGTTTACTACTTCCATATCGTGTTAGCATAGCTCCTTCTGGAGTTCAGCACATTACATGATATTAACGAAATATCCAAGAGGAATAAAATATAAAAAGATCCTATACTTGTTCTGTTGAGTTCTGTTTGGTGGATGTAATGGACCACATTCTGGTGATTTAGCTCCATAATTCTCACCTTTTGGGATTTCTAAGAGTCCAAGGGTCTGGTAAGATTCAGCCATCTTGTATTGTTTGGCTTGCTCAGGACTCAGGGAATACTGTGTGTCAAACTGACTGCAGGATGGTGCTCTATAGTCTATCCTGCCCTCTACAAAGGTCCCTGCTGCATGAATAATGAACATCTTAACTTTCTCATTTCTACCAAATACATAAATTCAATATACATTTAACTCCCTCTCAAACTCTTCAAGTCTGTGATACATGAGTCAAAGGATTACATGCACTCCTAGTGTAGTTTTGTGCAGTGGACAAAGTGACACTACATAATCTCTACAGAAAGGAAGCTGATTCATCCTTTGGCAGGCTAAAACTTTAAACCTTCATTTATCTCACTTATATGCTCTCATTGCTTCCATTACCCCCAGTGTATATTGGGTTTATAATGAATTGGTGTTTATTTGATACCAGCAGACACTGAAGGAGAAAGATTGGTAAGGCACTAAGAATCAGATATTTCACACTGGATCTTCAGTTAAGCTGCATACTCAATTTGGTGGAGAATAGATTATGAATCTCACCCTTTAAAGACATCCTTTCACAATAGCACGTTGAGTGTCAATCTCTGCTACATCTTCTTCCCCTTGGTGAACACCCAGCCTTTCCCCTCCTTACTGAAGCCTATGAGCATTGCATCATTGTTCTGTCAGTCTTTTCCTAGGAACTCTCATTGGATTCCATCACAAAAATGTATTCTCTTGAATAGAACCCTTTTCTCATTCTGTCTTGATTTTCTTAGCATTTAACGAAAGATCTACCAAAGTAGTTCCTACTGTAATATTAATCATGTATGAATTTTATAGTTGAATTTTATATTTGGCTTCACTCTTCATCTCCATATTTGTGAGATAAACCCTGTGTGTACTCATGCTGCCTTAGTTTGTAGATCAAAGTGAAAGGATAAATGATCTCTGGGTTCAAAAGCTTGGATAGCTGCTGCGGCTAAGATACTGTTGCACTAAGGGTAAATATTCAGAGGGTTGGTATTCTTTCCTACTTTCATGTGACTTTGACTAGAGGTTTGAGGATTTTTATCGACATTTTTAAAAGCATGCAAAACAGTAAATAAGCTTGCACTTTTGTGGTCCTGAGAGTGTCCTCTAAATGGGCATTTTATATGTCATATGTTATATTGTTTACTATCTTCAGTAATGAGCTAGTATGAGCTGATAAACCCATGAAGCAACAAGTCTGAGACAGGAGAGCAGAAGAATAGAGATGGTTGTCATGAGACCTTCTAAAATTAGCATATACCGGTGGGAAAGGCTGGCAAAACTTTGGTTTTAGTTGACTAACCCCAACAACTGGCTCAGGTGCAGATGTATTCAATAACATGCCATAAGTCTAACTAAATACTGAAATACATATCCTTGGAAAGGATTTAAGGCCCTAATCATACATATAACACATGGAGTTGTGTAGAACTGCATGTTCTACACTGGACTTCTAAAGTCTACAAGTGAGACCCCTGGAGCCCAAAGGACTGTGCCATGTTTTGTTGATACTCTCTCCTTTGTTCACTGACTCTACAGGAAAACATTGTCTTTGGTTTGGTCCACTTATGCATATACACTTTGCCTCTCTTTCTAACTAATTGATTAATTGTTAAAGAAATTTAAAATTTTCCACACATCATTACAATATCTTCTAAGAAAAATATTTTTGTTAGTTTCCCACACCTTCTTTCACTGTGCCTCTGACTTTCCCTTGTGCTTTTCTTTGCCACCCTCTCTAGTCTTATACCTAAAATTAATATTGTTAAAGCTAATTTAGAAAATAGTGGAAATTTTAGAATGAATTTTAGAGTTAAAATTTTAAATTTAATGTATCTTGTTTCTGTCTTTGTTTTAGTTTAACTTTTATATTCTGCTTCTCTAAAATTTGTTCGTCCTGTCTTTTTCTTTAGAGAAGCAAAACTGAAATTAGTTCATAATATGTTGACTACGCCCTCTACCAAAATGTTCTAGGGCAGTGGCTCTCAACCTTTGGCTCATGATCGCTTGGGAGGGGCCGCATATCAGATATTCTTCATGTCAAAAATTTACATTACAATTCATAGCAAAATTACAGTTATAAATTACCAACAAAATAATTTTACAGTTGGGGTCACCACAACATGAGGAACATTAAAGGGTCCTAGCATTAAGAAAATTGAGAAGTTGAGAACCACAGTTCTATAGTTTTCCCAAAACAATTTTACGAGTTGAGGACCAGTTATTTAGAAACACGAGCCCGATAAAAACTTTTACACATATATGAAATATATTAATTATGTTATATTATATGATGTATTATATATTGCCTTTCTGTTCTGAGTCTAACTTGCTCACCCACGCTTCTCAAAATTTTAAACTCAGAATTGCTCCTGGTAAAGGAAATACAGGAACAAAGAGTGGAACAGAGACTGAAGGAAAGGCTGCTATGAACGTAGTGGAACCTGTGTCCTTTTTATATGTTGGAGTGTCTTTTGGGTATATTCCCAGGAGTGGTATATCCGGATCCTCAGGTAGTACTATGTTCAATTTTCTGAGGAAACTCTGTACAGATTTCCAGATTGTTTGTTCCAGCTTGCAATCACATCAGCAATGGAGAAGTGTTCCTCTTTCACCATATCCTTGCCAGCATCTACTGTCACCTGAATTTTTTATCTTAGCCATTCTGACTGGTTTGATGTGGAATCTCAGGGTTGTTTTGATTAGTGTTTCTCTGATGATTAAAGATGTTGAGCATTTCTTTAGGTGCCTCTCAGCCATTCTATATTCCTCAGCTGAGAATTCTTTATGTAGATCTGGACCCACTTTCAATAGGGTTATTTGATTCTCTGGAGTCTAACTGATTGAGTTCTTTGTATATATTAGATAGTAGACCTCTATCAGATATTGAATTGCTAAAGATTGTTTTCTAATTTGTTGGTTGCTGTTTTGTTCTAATGACAGTGTCCTTTGCCTTACAGAAGCTCTGAAATTTTATGAAGTTCCATTTGTCAATTTTTGATCTTAGAACCTAAACCATTGGTGTTCTGTTCAGGAAAATTCCTCCAGTGCCCATGTGTTCAAGGCTCTTCCCCTTTTTGTCTTTTATAAGTTTGAGTGTATTTGGTTTTATATGTATATCTTTGATCCACTTGGACTTGAGCTTTGTACAAGGTGATAAGAATGGGTCTATTCGCATTCTTCTACATGCTGACCACCAGTTGAACCAGCACCATTTGTTGAAAATGCTATTCTTTTCCACTGGATGGTTTTTATCTCCTTTGTCAAAGATTAAGTTACCATAGCATTGTGGGCTCATTTCTGGGTCTTCAATTTTATTCTATTGATCTACCTGCCTGTCTCTGTACCAATACCATACAGTTTTTTTTTCTGAAATAAGTATTGCTCTGTAATACTGCTTGAGGTCAGGGATGGTGATTTTCCCAGAAGTTCTTTTATTGTTGAAGATAATTTTCACTCTCCTTGTTTTTGTTATTCCATATGAATTTGTAAATTGCTCTTTCTAACTCAATGAAGAATTGAATTTTTTGATGGGGATTGCACTGAACCTGTTGATTGCTTTTAGCAAGAATGCCATTATAACAATATTAATTCTACCAATCCATGAGCATGGGAGATCTTTTCAACTTTTGAGATCTTCAATTTCTTTCTTCAGAGACTTGAAGTTCTTGTCATACAAATCTTTCACTTGCTTGGTTAGAGTCACCCTAATGTATTTTATATTATTTGTGTCAATTGTGAAGGGTATCATTTCTGTAATTTCTTTCTCGGCCTGTTCATCTTTTGAGTAGAGGAATGCTAGTGATTTTTTTTTTGAGTTAATTTTATATCCAGCCACTTTGCTGGAGTTGTTTATTAGGCTTAGTAGTTCTGTGGTGTAACTTTTGGGTCACTTAAGTATACCATCATATCATCTATAAATAGTGATATTTTGACTTTTTCCTTTCCAATTTGTATCCTTTTGACCTCCTTTGTTATCTTTTTGCTCTGCCTAAGACTTCTAGTACTATATTGAATAAGTAGGAAGAGAGTGGGCAGCCTTGTCTAGTCCCTGATTTTAGTGGGATTGCTTCAAGTTTCTCTCCATTTAGTTTAATGTTAGCAACTGGTTTGCTGTATATGGCTTTTAGTATGTTTAGGTATGGGCCTTGAATTCCTGATCTTTCCAAGATTTTTAATAGTAAGGGGTGTTGAAATCTGTAAAATGCTTTCTCTGCATCTAATGACATGATCATGTGTTCTTTTCTTTGAGTTTGTTTATATAATGAATTAAGTTGATGGATTTTCATATATTGAATTAGCCCTGGATCCCTGGGATGAAGCCTATTAATCATGATGGATTATCATTCTGATGTGTTTATGGATTCATTTTGCAAGAATTTTATTGAGTATTTTTGAATTGATAATCATAAGGGAAACTGGTCTGAAGTTCTCTGTCTTTGTTGGGTCTTTATAGTTTAGGTATATGTGTAATTGTGGCTTCATAGAAGAAATTGGGTAGTGTTCCTTCTGTTTCTATTTTGTGGAATAGTTTGGACAGTATTGTTATTAGGTCTTCTGTAAAGGTTTGATAAAAGTTTTGCTCTAAACCCATCTTGTCCTGGGCTTTTTTTGGTTGGGAGACTTTTATTAACTGCTTCTATTTCTTTTAGACTTATTGGTACTTGATATTTGTCTAAAAAAATGTCCATTTCATTCAGATTTTACAGTTTTGTTGAATATAGGCCTTTGTAGTAGGATCTGATAACTTTTTGAATTTCCTCCATTTCTGTTGTTATGTCTACTTTTTCATTTCCTATTCTCTCCCTGTGCCCTCTATTTAGTATGGCTAATGGCTTATCTATCTTATTGATTTTCTTAATGAACTATCTCCTAGGTTTGTTGATCTTTTGTGTAGTTCTTTTTGTTTCTAATTGGTTGATTTCAGCCCTGCATTTGACTATTTCCTGCATTTGGAGTATTTGCTTCTTTCTGTTCGAGGTCTTTGAGGCGGTATCTGAAGCTGCTAGTATATGTGCTCTCCCGTTTCTCTTTGGAGACATTCAGAGCTGTGAATTTCCCTCTTACCATTGCTGTCAATGTCTTGTACAAATTTGCTTATTTTGTGCCTTTGTTTTCATTAAATTCTAAAAAGTTTTTAATTTCTTTATTTCTTCCTTGACCAAGATATCATTGAATAAAATAATGTTCAGTTGATACATGTATGTTGGCTTTCTGTCATTTTGTTGTTATTGAAAACCAGACTTAGTTCATGATGATCTGATAGGATGCATGGGCTTATTTCATTCTTCTTGTTTCTGCTGAGGCCTGTTTTGTGACTGATTATATGGTCAATTTTGGAGAAGGTACTACAACCTTCTGAGAAGAAGTATATTCTTTTGTTTTAGGATGAAATGTTCTATAGATATCTGTTAAATCCATTTGGTTCAAAAGTTCTGTTTGTGTCTCTGTGTTTCTGTTTAGTTTCTGTTTCCTTGATGTCCATTGCTGAGCGTGGGGTGTTGAAGTCTCCCACTATTGTTTCGTGATGTCTAATGTATACTTCATGCCATAGTAAGTTTTCTTTTATGTTTAAGTAGCTGTCCTTGCATTTAGAGCTTAGATATTTAGGATCAAGAGTTAATCTTGGTGGATTTTTCTTTTTTTTTTTTTTCTTTTAAAGATTTATTCATTATGCATATAGCCTCCCACCTGCATGTATATGTGCAGGCCAGAAGAGGGCACCAGATATCATTACAGATGGTTGTGAGCCACCATGTGGTTGCTGGGAATTGAACTCATGACCTCTGGAAGAGCAATCAGTGCGTTTAACCGCTGAGCCATCGCTCCAGCCCTTGGTGGATTTTTCTTTGGATGAATATCAAGTGTCCTTCCTATCTTTTTTGATACATTTTGGTTGAATGTCAATTTTATTTGATATTATAATATCTACTCCACATTGTTTCTTGGGACCATTTGCTTGGAAAATTGTTTTCTAGTCTTTTACTCTGAGATAGTGTCTGTCTTTGTCTATGAGGTGTGTTGACTGTATGCAACAAAATGCTGGGTCCTTTTAAGTATCCAGTCTGTTAGTCAATGTCTTTTTATTAGTCAATGTCTTTTTATTTAAGTCCATTGATATTGTGAGTTATTAGGGACCAGTGATTTTTGTTTCCTGTTTTTTTTGTTTTTTTTTTTTTTTTTTTGTTGTTGTTAGAGGTGGAATTATGTTTGTGTGGCTACCTTCTTTTGGGCTTTTTTTTTTTTTTTGAAATTAAATTACTTTCTTGCTTTTTCTAGGGTATAGTTTCCTTCCTTGTGTTGGAGGTTTCCATGTATTATCCTTTGTAGGGCTGGATTTGTGGAAAGATATTGCATAAATTTGATATTGTCATGGGATATTTTGGTTTCTCCATCTATGTTAATTGAGAGTTTTGCTGGGTCTAGTAGCCTGTGCTGGCCTTTGTGTTCTCCTAGGATCTGTTTGACCTCTGCCCAGGATCTGTTGGCTTTCATAGTCTCTGGAGAGAAGTCTCCTGTAATTCTGATAGGTCTGCCTTTATATGTTACTTGACGTTTTCCCCTTACTCCTTTTAATATTCTTTCCTTGTTTTGTGCATTTGGTATTTTGACTACTATGTGATTGGTGGAATTTCTTTTCTGGTCCAATCTATTTGAAGTTCTGTAGGCTTCTTGTATGTGTATGGGCATCTATTCCTTTAGGTTAACAAAGTTTCCTTCTACAATTTTGTTGAAGATAGTTACTGGCCCTTTAATTTGGTAATCTTTGTTTTCTTCTATTCCTATTATCCTTAGGTTTCATCTTCTTATTGTGTCCTTGGTTTCCTGGATGTTTTAGGTTAGGAGATTTTTGTGTTTTTCATTTTCTTTGATGGTTGTGTCAATGTTTTCTATGTTATCTTCCGCCCCTGAGAGTCTCTCTTCTCTCTCTTGTATTCTGTTGGTAATATTTGAGTCTATGAGTCCTGATCTCTTTCCTAGGTTTTCTATCTCTAGGGTTGTCTCCCTTTGTGATTTCTCTCATGTTTCTATTTCCATTTTCATATTCTGGATGCTTTGTTCAATTTCTTCTCCTGTTTGCTTGTGTTTTCCTGTAACTCTTTAAGGGGTTTTTGTGTTTCCTCTCTAAAGGCTTATATCTGTTTGTGTTGTCTTGCATTTAGTAATATTCTTTATATGATTTCCCATTACTTACCCTATCCTGAAAGCCTTAGAACTTTTCAAACCAAAGACACATGTATGTCTCAGTAATTCAACCCTGCCAGATCCTCCTCCTAAGTAATCATGATCTTACCCAAAGCCCTGTTTGGAAATGAGTTGATTAAAAAGCAAGCAATTCTCCCATGGGTGGCCTCTCATATTGTCATGTTTTTGTTTTTACTAACAAAATCAGTGACTACCCTAGAATCACAAGACTTCCCGGGAAACAGATTTTCTTACTTTACTTTTGGTCTGTTTTCTTGGTAGGTGACTGGACACTTCTTGAAAACAATGAGCAGCAATTGTAATCTCAAGAGAAAAATTGGAAGAAATATGTATCACCTACAAAAGGACAAGTGGCTTCAGCAATATTTTGATAAAAGTTTTATTTTTATTTTTATTTTTATGAAAGTGAGTGTGACCAAGTAATTTCCACAGAAACTTTAATAAATGAAATTAGGAATGTTCAACATACAAGATGTAATTGTTGGATCTGCAGAGATAGCTCACTGGGTAGGAACACTGGTTGTTCTACAGGATACAGCATACATTTCCTGCATTCATATGACAGCTTATATGAATAATAATTAACATCTAACATCTTTTTCTGGCTTCTTTGGGAATCAGCCATGCATGTGCTGCACATGGGGGCTAAATACTAATGCAAATTTAAAAGTATGTTAAAGTTTCATGTATGGGGAATTTCTTAAACTTTAGTGAGTGAAATGATTAAACATATAAATAAAAATGTTCAATATAGCAGGAAACCAAATAATCTTTAAATATAAAATTAGAAAAATATTGTCAGAATTTATATTACTAATTTTTCAATGAAAATGTTACCTCTGTGAATTCATTTTAATACTCATAAACATACATTGTCATTGCCATTTATCACTGCAGAGATTTACAAGGTCTAAATTGAATTTACATAAAGGTGTAATATTTTAACATTGCATAAAATAAAATTTCATGGTTGTTATTAATTCACATTTCGGAACACATCATAAAAAATATAAGGTGAAATAGTATCCAGAAGAACATAGGAACATATACAGGTTTTCTCTTTTTAAAAGGCTATTGACCTCATGCAAATCTCAAAGCAGTATAAGACCCATATGTGTTAGCATTACATTAGATAGACTGTCAAAGTAGAAATTTAGTTTGGTAGATTCAAGTCAGGGAAAAAAAAATATATATGTATATATATACATATGTATGTATATATAAAAAATCAAGCAAGCTAGGAGTCAGAAAATATTCCTCTTCCCTGGAGGAGTGGGACAAATTAAACCCATAGATACTTGAAGTCTCATTGTCAACAAAGCTCCAATTTCGGAGCTTAGTTCTTCGCTGTTCTGGGCATAAGTGACCATCTTGATGTCTTCCTAAAGTCTAACCCAAAGAGATCATGCTCACTTTTTTCTCCTTATTTCAATCGTTGTATCACATTAAGCACATTCCCTCATGTACCTGGGACAAGCAACAGTCACTGATTGAAAACCATTGATGGAAGCCTTAATTGTGTTTGCACACTGTTCCTATACAATAAAGAATAGAAAATTCTTCTAAGACTGTGTGACACCAATTCATCATTGTCCCCCAAACACAGATGAATAACATTATGAACTGAGATACAAGCATGAGGGAGGGATTAACTACGAGAACATGCTTTTGTTGAAGAGAGCTGCATATCTTAAAAACTAATAAACAACATGGATATCAGGCCAAGATTCTTGGTGAGGATGAGCCCTGCTTTCAGTTAAATTTAACTATATACTCTTGTATAGTTCCCCCTAAGCTATGCAGAAATTAAGTTCTGGAATCTCAGGTAATGTTCCTGTGACTCTCCCAATCCAAAAAAAGTTAATAGCCTCAATGTCACTACCACACTCCTAGCTATGTCTCTATTATTTTGCTTCCTTTTGCCTCCTGCCTAAGCTCCAAGTAATGTCATATGACAACAAGCCATTTCTTGTTCTAAATGCTGATAGTCATCCAGAGGAACATAGTTATTTTTGAACTTCAATCACTTCTTCAGCCTCTTTCGTTTTTAACAACTCTTTTGCAGTCATTTCTGACCTATGGGATGGTGACATGTTTTCAACTCATTTAATATCATTTTCCTACTGTGATACAGCAGCACCAGTAACTTATTCTCAGCAGTTGAACTGGGATAAATCTCTCATAGTAACTGCCAACCACCATATAGTTTGCCTCTGCAACCTAGCCTAATGACAAAAGTACTTTACATTGTGTCAATATCTGTAGAGAATGCTGATGGGAACATCAGGTCTGTTTCTATAAGCCACAGACAAATCTTTTCTGCTTAGCCTTGAACATATTAAGCCATAGTTTTGACCTGGCTTTCAGTATAAAACCTGGATTCCCCACATGTTTTATGTAAGCCCAGAGTCATTGGTTGTCCCATAAGAATTGTGTCACTACTATACCACTGGTTACATTTTCCTGGCTTAGGACTTGTGTTAAGATGTGGAGACCAGGGGGCTGGAGAGGTGGCTCAGCAGTTAAGAGCACTGACTGCTCTTCCAGAGGTCCTAAGTTCAATTCCCAGCAACCACATGGTGGCTCACAACCATCTGTCATGAGATCTAATGCCCTCTTCTGGTGTCTGAGACAGCGACAGAGTACTCACATAAATAAATACACACATAATAAATACTCACATAATAAACAAGTACTCACATAATAAATCTTTAAAAAAAATGATGTGGAGAGCAGAACTGCTGGTATATCCAGCATAGTGTGATTGGCACCGTCAAACTGGCAAGCACACTGAAGAGATGAGCTCAGGCCAGCATTAAATGTCCATATCTGAAAGGAGAGCATTATATCTTTATCATCAGACTTTCACCACGTGGCTTTGCTGCACACCTCACAACAGTGGCAATAGCCTTTACTTCATGAAGGACTTCAGGGTCTCTCTGGTCAAAAACTTCATGACAGTAGAGACCTTGACTATGGCTTTTGATAATAATCATGTGACCTTTGATAATGACTATGTGGCTTTTGTACTCCATATTCTTTGTACATGACAGAAAATATAAGGCATTTCTCTTCAGAAGTCTGGATTTTGCTAAACCTAATGTTCTCCAATTCCATCTATATTCCTGTAGATAACATAATTTCATTTTTATGACTGGATATAATTTCATTTTGTCTGAAAACACAAACATATAAGTGCATATATCATCTTTTAAAAGCATTTTAGATTTATTTTATGTGTGAATATATGTGTATGTATTTATTTGATGTGCATCTGGTGTCTGAGGAGATCAGAAGAGGTCATTAGATCCTCTGGTACTGGAGTTAAGGATGGCTGCAAAACTGTCTTAGTCGGGGTTTATATTGCACTGCTTAAAGACTATGACCAAAAGCACTTTGGGAAGAAAAGCATTTATTGGATCTTATAGTTCCATATTACAGTATATCACTAAAGGAAAGTCAGAGCAGGAAATTTAGGTACTGGGAACCAAATCTGAGTCATCTATAGAACCAACCATTGATCTTTTTTTTTTTTTTTTTTTTTTTTGGTTTTTTTTTTGGGGGTTGGGGCCGGACCCCGGGGCCTTCTCCTTCCTCGGCCAGCCACCTCCCCTTGGGGAAAATCCCCAACCCCCAACCATTGATTTTAAAGGCCAAGACATCTCTCCACTCCATGTCACTTACCCTGAAGGCATTTCTGTATTGGTGGACATCCAAGCTTGTCCTTATATGGACTATTTTGAATAGTGGGTCAGGAAGCATAAGTGTTCTATGTGTCTGCACATGCTAATCAGATTTCTTCCATAGTTCAAAGGAGTGATACAGCTGGATTATATGGGAGCTGTAATTTGTTTGAGAAACTCACATTCAGATTTCCATTTATAGGTACACTATTTTATATTTCCAACTACAATGTATATTGTTGTTTATATCCTTACTAGAATTTGTTGAACTTTTTTAGAGTCTTTGTGAGGAAGCTCTTGCTTATGCCTATGTCATGAAAGGTTTTCCCAATGTTGTCTTCAAGCAGTTCCAGAATTCCAGGTTCAAATTTATATTGAGACACTCATGGAATTTATTTTGTACAAGGTTAGAAAAAGGAATGTTGTTTCCCCATAAGTGTGGATGTCTAGACTTGAATATAGTTTGTTGAAGACTTTCGTTTGTCCAAAGCATATGCTGAGAACCTGGTTTAGTCAGGGTTTATATTGCTATGCTTAAACACTATGCCCAAAAACTCCTTGGGAAGGAAGGCATTTATTGCAGCTCAAGTTCCATACCATAGTCTATTACTGGAGGAAGTCAGGCTAGTAATTCAAGGTAGGAATTTAGAGGCAGGAATTGAAGCAAAAGCTGTGGAGAAACACTGCTTACTGGCTTGTTCTCCATGGCATGCTCAGTGTGCCTTCTTATTACCTCATGTCCACTTGCCTAGGAGTGGCACTGTCCTCCCTGTTGGGTTGGCCCCCACACACCAGTCATTAGTGAAGAAAATGGACTACAGAGTTGTCTACAGGAAACCCAATGGAGGCATTTTCGCAAGTGAGATTCTTCTTCCCAGTCAACTCCAGTTTGTGTCACATTGGTAAAACCAACAATGAAAATCAACTGCAACAACAGTAAAATGCAACAGAAACTGGATATATCAGGGGGCTGTAGCAATATGGATTTATCTCTAGCTTCCTCTGTTCTATTCCATTAATTTAACTGTCTGTTAGTGTGTTAGTAACATGTTGCTTTTATTATTGTGCCTGTATAATTTCAATAGAATCCAAGTATTAACTCATCTTTAGCATTGCTCATTCTGTGCAGGATTATTTCGTTATTCTGAGTGTTTGATGTTCCATGTTAATTTCATAGTATTTATTATTGTTGAAGAATATAATTGGAATTTTGATGAGGATTTCTTTGGATTTTTAGATAGTTTTTGACAATGTATCTATTTTCAAAGGGCTAATTCTACCAATCAGGGAACAGGGAGTTGTTTGTATTTGATACTTTTCCCTCTAGTTTTTTAAGATTTTTCACCTTATAATTATTTTACCTTCTTTGTTACATTTTGGGTTTCCATTTCAGGGCATTTTTTCCTGATTTTTTCCAAAGATCATTGATGATTTACTTAATAGATATTGATTTCTGTGATGTGATTTTATAACCTTCCACATTGTAGTTAGTATTTATTAGGTTCAATTCTTAAGATCGTTTAAACATAGGATTACATAATAAAATACAGATAATTTGATTTCTTTCTTTCTTGTTTGTATCCATTTTATTTCTCCTTCTAGGTTTATTGTTCTATTTAACATTTTAAGTAGTATATAATAGTGAGGGAAGTTTTGATATACCTAATATGTGATTTTAGAGAAAGGCCTTTACATTTTGAATGTTATTGGCTTAGGTGTCTTGCCTGCTGCTCTTCTTTCCTTTTCCTTTCTTTCCTTCCCTTTTTGAGATTTAAGAATTTTTATTAATTAATTATTTTCTTTATTTACATCCCAAATGGTGCCCCCTCTAAGTTCCCTTCACAGTGTTCATTCCCTCTCCCTTCCTTTTGCCATTGAGAGGGTGTCACCCCTCCTCTGGTATTCCCCACGTTGTGCATCAAGTCTCTACAGGATTAGGCACATCATTTCCCACTGAAGCCAGACAAATCAGCCTTCTACTATATATGTGCTGCGGTGAGCCTCTGCCCAGTCCCGTGTATGTTCTTTGATTGGTGGCTCAGTCTCTTGGAGCTCCCAGGGGCCTAGGTTAGTTGACACTGTTGATCTTCCTGTGGAGATGCCATCCCCTTCATTTCCTTCAATCTTTCCCCAACTCTTCCACAATGGTCTCCAACCTCCATCCATCAATGCTTGGTTGTGAGTATCCTCATCTGTCTCAGTCAACTCTTAGGTAAAGCCTCTCAGAAAACACTCATGCTAGGTTCCTGTGTGCAAGTACAATATTCTCTCAGTAACAGTGTCAGAGAATGATGTCACTGAATGGCCATTCCTTCAGTCTAAGCTTCATTTTTGCTCCTACATTTCTTTTAGATAGGAGCAATTTGGGGTTTAAAATTTTGGAGGTGGGTTGTTGTCCCCTTTCCTTCATTGGAATACTACTGGAGGTGGTCTCTTCAGGTTCTACATCCTCACAGTTGGCCATTTGGACTGAGGTCACCCACAATGAGTACTGGGAGCATCGTTCATCCCAGGTCTCTTGGACTTTCTAGATGTTCCCATCCACCCAATCCCCCCGGCCCCCTGGGCCAGGTTCACATTTCCATTCATTCTTCTGGTCCTCTGGGCCTTTCTCCTGTCTCCTGTCATACCTGATTCTGCCCCCTATTTCTCTCTCTCTCTCCCCTCCCACCAAGTTCCCTTCCTTTCTTTACCTCCCATGATTATTTTGTTCCTCTTTCTAAGTGAGATTTAAGCATCTTCACTGGGTCTTCCTTTTTAGGATCTGTGAGGTGTATCATGGATTATTCTGTACATTTTTTTGGCTAATGCGTACATATCATTGAGTACATACCATGCATGTCCTTTTGTGTCTCCACATTCTTCTCCAGGCTATAGTCTGGTATTTATGCTTGACCCTCCTATCTACCTGCCTTCTTCAACCCACTATATATAACACGCATCTCGTGCCTCAGCCAGGTCTGGCCTCCCATGACTGGACCCCAAATGATGTTTATACGTTTGCCAGGACCTTCTCTACCTATCATCTAATACACAGGACACTCAAACCACATGTGGCCTTTTCACCTAGCTAGATCTAGCCTCACATTTCAGGCTTGTATCAGAGGCAAATACTATACACCAGTCCAGTCCCTTCTGTCCACTTGACTTCATTCCATTCAAGCTATTTCTAACCTCTAATTCTAACTTGCATGCACATCTTCTTTTTTGTACAAATCTGATATTTCTATATCAGACATAGAACTAACAAAAGTTCACATGCTAAGATCTCATCAATGAAATATCAATAATATAAAATATGAAACCAATGTCTTCTCTCTAAAACCAATCACACCTGTAGGAATATTTGCAATTGAGAATTACCTAGATGTGTCCCAGAACAGAGAATTTAGAAGAACAACCATAGACTTTATCAAAGAATTAAAGGAGATAGAAGGATGTGCAAATGAATAGCTCAATGAAATTAAGGCAAAACACCTTAAATTAAGGAGAATAAACACCAAAGGGCACACAAGAAAACACAAACAGAAAGCTAACATATATGCAGAAGACAATTCAGGAATTCACAATGGAAACCAATATGGAGCTAGAAAGTTTGATGAGGACTCAGTCAAGTAGAAGGTAGAGCGCATTAGGACTTGCAGACAGTGTCAGGGATCCAGATGAAGTAAGTAACAAATATGACAAATTTAAGAGAACATGGTAAGACTAATATACAAGAAATGTGAGATATCCTGAAAACAAACAACTGAATTCTAGGTATGGGTGAGGATGAATAATTCTCTGTCAATGAAAGAACAGATAATCAGCAGGATCATAGAAGAAGAAAAGTCCCCCAAACTTACAAAACACATCTATATAGATACAAGAAGCATAGAAAATACTGAATCCACAAGAAGAGAAAAGAAAATACCCACAATGTACCATAGTGAAAACACTGAGTATACATAGTACACATGAGAAAGAAAATGTATTGAAAGCTGAAAGAAAACAGACAAGTCATATATAAAGACAAACTCATCAGAATAATGGCTAGTTTCTCAAAGGAAACTGAAAGCCAGAAGAGCCTGGTACAATGCATTCCTTAAAGTCTATGACAGCCACTGTAGTAGTACACCCAGCAATACTGTCTGCTATAATTGAAGGAGAAAGAAAAACTTTCCATATATAAACATAAAAAATTATAATCCAGAAACTAAATCTAAAGAAAACATGGAAAGTAATATTTGGGCTGAAGAGAATAAAAAACATGTCAGAGAGAATGTGGAGGAAAAGCTCCATTTATTAATATACAATGTACCATCTGGAACACAAAAAACATTACACAAACTCAGCAACGAAATGATGTACAGAATTCAATTCTCCAAATCAAAACCCCAGCCTGACTGTGGGATCAAGAGACAAAATCCATCTTTTTATTATCTGCAGGAAACACACCTTAGCTTTAAAGATAGCTATTGTCTTCAAACAACAGGATAGACAAAAGTCCTGCAAATGGAACCAGGGTGCAAGGAGGTATAGTTATCCTAATATAGGACAAAATAGACTTCAAAGTAAACCCAACTTGAATAGATAAAGAGAAACAATTCACTGAACCACAGACAGTTATCCAAAAAACACATTCTTGCCTCAAATATATGTGCACCAGCCTCTAGAGTACCTGATTTCACTAAAGAAGTACTACTGGATTTGAAAACAGTTTAACAGCGATTTCAATACCCCATTCTCTCAAAGAGATATGTCATATAGATAAAAAACCAAACAAAAAACCCAACAAACAAACAAACAAACAAACAAAAAACCAAAAATAGGCAGAGAAACAGCAGAATGTTTGACACCATAAATCCAATGGCCTTAACAGAGATCTACAGAATACCCTCCACAAACACCAAGGAAAACACGTCCTATTCAGAAGCACATGGAAGCTTTTCTAAAATAGAGCACATCTGGGAGCATGAAACAAACCTTCACAAATTTCGAAGATTAAAATAACTGTGTCTTGCCTGAACACTGTGCAATAAAACTTTAAAATAACAGATAGCTGGGTCCTCAGATGGGACCGTGTTTAATTTTCTGAGGAACCACTAGCCTGATTGCCAACGAGGTTGTAGCAACAAGGCCATTCTCTGCTACATATGCAGCTGGAGCCATGGATCAATCCATGTACAGTCTTTCTGTAGTGGTTTAGTCCCTGGAAGCTCTGGTTGGGAAGGGAGAAGACCTTAGTCCTGCCAATGGTGGACCTCCTCAATGTAGAGGAATGTTGAGGAAGGACGGAAATGGGGAGAGGAACATCCTTATAGAAGAAGGAAAGGGGGTTGGGATAGGGGGGGTTATGTCTTGGAAACTGAGAAATGGAATAACATTTGAAATGTAAATAAAAAATATCCAATAAAGAAAAAAAAAAGAGGTTGTAGCAGCTTGCAATCCCACCAAAAATGGAGGAATGTTCCTATTTCTCCACATCCTTGCCAGCATCTGTTGTCACCTGAGTTTTTGCTCTTAGCCATTCTGACTGGTGTGAGGTGGAATCTCCAGGTTGTTTTGATTTGCATTTTCTTTTCTTTTTTTCTGAAACTTTTTTTTTAAATACCTTGAGTATTTCTTATTTACATTTCGAATGTTATTCCCTTTCCAGGTTTCCTGGCAAACATCCCTCTAATCCCTCCCCCTCCCCTTCTTTATGGGTGTTCCCTTCCCCACTCTTCCCCAATTGCCGCCCTCCCCCCAACAATCATGTTTACTGGGGGTTCAGTCTTAGCAGGACCAAGGGCTTCCCCTTCCACTGGTGATGTTACTAGGATATTCATTGCTACCTATGAGGTCAGAGTCCAGGGTCAGTCCATGTATAGTCTTTAGGTAGTGGCTTAGTTCCTGGAAGCTCTAGTTGCTTAGCATTGTTGTTCATAAGGAGTCTCGAGCCCCGTCAAGTTCTTCCAGTTCTTTCTCTGATTCCTTCAACGGGGGTCCTATTCTCAATTCAGTGGTTTGATGCTGGCATTCGCCTCTGTATTTGCTGTATTCTGGCTGTGTCTCTCGGAGAGATCTACATCCGCTCCTGTCGGCCTGCACTTCTTTGCTTCATCCATCTTGTCTAATTGGGTGGCTGTATATGTATGGGCCACATGTGGGGCAGGCTCTGAATGGGTGTTCCTTCTGTATCTGTATTTAATCTTTGCCTCTCTGTTCCCTGCCAAGGGTATTCTTGTTCCCCTTTTAAAGAAGGAGTGAAGCATTCATATTTTGATCATCCGTCTTGAGTTTCATGTGTTCTATGCATCTAGGGTAATTCAAGCATTTGGGCTAATAGCCACTTATCAATGAGTGCATACCATGTGTGTTTTTCTGTGACTGGGTTACCTCACTGAGGATGATATTTTCCAGTTCCATCCATTTGCCTATGAATTTCATAAAGTCATTGTTTTTGATAGCTGAGTAATATTCCATTATGTAGATGTACCACATTTTCTGTATCCATTCCTCTGTTGAAGGGCATCTGGGTTCTTTCCAGCTTCTGGCTATTATAAATAAGGCTGCTATGAACATAGTGGAGCACGTGTCTTTTTTATATGTTGGGGCATCTTGTAGGTATATGCCCAAGAGAGGTATAGCTGGATCCTCAGGCAGTTCAATATCCAATTTTCCGAGGAACCTCCAGACTGATTTCCAGAATGGTTGTACCAGTCTGCAATCCCATCAACAATGGAGGAGTGTTCCTCTTTCTCCACATCCTCGCCAGCATTTGCTGTCACCTGAGTTTTTGATCTTAGTCATTCTCACTGGTGAGAGGTGAAATCTCAGGGTTGTTTTGATTTGCATTTCCCTTATGACTAAAGATGTTGAACATTTCTCAGCCATTCGGCATTCCTCAGTTGTGAATTCTTTGTTTAGCTCTGAACCCCATTTTTAATAGTGTTTTTGTCTCCCTGCGGTCTAACTTCTTGAGTTCTTTGTATATTTTTGGATATAAGGCCTCTATCTGTTGTAGGATTGGTAAAGATCTTTTCCCAATCTGTTGGTTGCTGTTTTGTCCTAACAGCAGTGTCCTTTGCCTTACAGAAGCTTTGTAGTTTTATGAGATCCCATTTGTCAATTCTTGATCTTAGAGCATAAGCCATTGGTGTTTTGTTCAGGGAATTTACACCAGTGCCCATGTGTTCGAGATGCTTCCCCACTTTTTCTTCTATTAGTTTGAGTGTATCTAGTTTGGTGTGGAGGTCTTTGATCCATTTGGACTTAAGCTTTGTACAGGGTGATAAGCATGGATCGATCTGCATTCTTCTACATGTTGACCTCCAGTTGAACCAGCACCATTTGCTGAAAATGCTATCTTTTTTCCATTGGATGGTTTTGGCTGCTTTGTCAAAAATCACGTGACCATAGGTATTTGGGTTGATTTCTGGGTCTTCAATTCTGTTCCATTGGTCTATCTGTCTTTCTCTCTACCAATACCATGCAGTTTTTATCACTATTGCTCTGTAATACTGCTTGAGTTCAGGGATAGTGACTCCCCCTGAAGTCCTTTTATTGTTGAGGATAGTTTTAGCTATCCTGGGTTTTTTGTTATTCCAGATGAATTTGCAAATTGTTCTGTCTAACTATTTGAAGAATTGGATTGGTATTTTGATGGGGATTGCATTGAATCTGTAGATCGCTTTTGGTAAAAATGGCCATTTTTACTATATTAATCCTGCCAATCCATGAGCATGGGAGATCTTTCCATCTTCTGAGTTCTTTTCAATTTCTTTCTTCAGACGCTTAGTTCTTATTGTAGAGATCTTTTACTTGCTTGGTTAAAGTCACCCCAAGGTAGTTTATATTATTTGGGACTATTATGAAGGGTGTCGTTTCCCTATTTTTTTTTCTGGGCTTGTTTCTCTTTTGTGTAGAGGAATGCTACTGATTTATTTGAGTTAATTTTATACCCAGCCACTTTGCTGAAGTTGTTTATCAGCTTTAGTACTTCTCTGGTGGAACTTTTGGGATCACTTAAATATACTATCATGTCATCTGCAAATAGTGATATTTTGACTTCTTCTTTTTCAATCTATATCCCCTTGATCTCCTTTTATTGTCAGATTGCTCTGGCTAGAACTTCAAGAACTATATTGAATAAGTAGGGAGAGAGTGGGTAGCCTTGTCTAATCCCTGATTTTAGTGGGATTGCTTCATGTTTCTCTCCATTTAGTTTAATGTTAGTGACTGGTTTGCTGTATATGGCTTTTACTATGTTTAGGTATGGGCCTTGAATTCCTATTCTTTCCAGGATTTTTATCATGAATGGGTGTTGGATTTTGTTACATGCTTTCTCAGCATCTAATGAAATGATCATGATTTGCATTTTCTTGATTACTAAGCATGTTGAATTTTTCTTTAGGTGCTTCTTGGCGGTTTGATATTCCTCAGTTGAAAATTTCTTCTTTAGCTCTGTACCACATTTTTTTATAATAGGCTTATTTGGTTCTCTGGAGTCTAACTTCTTGAGTTCTTTGTATATATTGGATATTAGCCCTCTATCAGATGTGGGATTTTAAAGACCTTTTCCAAATCTGTTGGTTGCCATTTTGTCCCATTGACAGTACCTTTTGCCTTATAGAAGCTTCGCAATTTTAGGAGATCCCATTTGTCTATTGTTGATCTCAGAGTGTAAGCCACTGGTGTCCTGTTCAGGAATTTCCTGTGCTCATGTGTTTGAGGCCCCTCCGCATATTCTTTTCTATTAGTTTCAGTGTTTCTGGTTTTATGTGTAGTCCTTGAACAACTTGGACTTGAGCTTTGTACAAGGTGATAAGAATGGATTGATTTGCATTCATTTACATGTTGATAGCCAGTTGAACCAGCACCATTTGTTGAAAATGCTATCTTTTTCTCATTGGATGGTTTTAGCTCCTTTGTCAAAAAGATCATATGTGTGTGGAGTTTTTTCTAGGTCTTCAATTCTATTCCATTAATCTACCTGCCTGTCTCTGTACCAATACAATGCAGTTTTTATCACTGTTGCTTGAGGCTATGGATGATGATTCCCCCAGAAGTTCTTTTATTGATTTTGCTCTCCTGGGTTTTTTGTTATTCCAGATGAATTTGCAAATTTGGAGTACTAGAGATGGAATATGAATGTATAGATGGTGTGAAGAGAGACATGGGAAAAATAGTTATCCAATATTATGTGGTCAACCCTAATAACGTAATGAAAGCAACAATAATGACAGGCTATATTTATATATTTATTTATTCATACATATATGTAGCAATAATAAATCATATGATTGTAAAATTATAATTAAATAAAAAGAAACTATTTGAAGAGCTGAAACCTAGCCCCAAGGAGCAACTTCAGGCCCGAGATCAGAGGTAAGACCAACTTTTCTGCTTCAAGTGACCTGCCTGGTGGACTCAGGACACACAAAGGCAAAATTCCTCTGGGACCAGAGACTGCCAGTTTCTAGCTGGTGCCCAAACCTTGCTGATCCCAGCCCACAGCTCCCTGCTCCAAAACCCTGTGGGAGAGAGAGCTCATCACCCAGACATGTGGGCAATCCTGAGAATGCAGGGCAGGAGAGACTGCCACATCTGCCCACCTTTGCCCACATCCCTGGCCCAAGAGGAAACCGTATAGGGCCTCTGGGCACAGGAAGATAGCGCCAGTCAAGCTGTAGGAGCCCTGTGGTCCAGGCTGCGCCCGGATCTGAAGGGACCTGCTCAAACAGCTCCCTACACCCAAATCCTGTGGGAGAGAGCTAGACCTTCAGATGGGCAGACACACATGGGAAACCAGAGGAGACTATGCTCTGCCCACATTTCTGACTCTAGAGGAAAATGGCTAGCGCCATCTGGGACTCCTGTGCACAGGGACCAAGGAAAAGTAGAGGCAGACCTTTCTGGTTCCCATCCACAGGGACAGCTGAAAGCCAGTGGAAAGGAATGACTACACACCTGAAAGCAGAACACTCTGTTCCCATAACTGGCTGAAAGAAAACAGGAAAACAGGTCTACAGCACTCTTGACACACAGGCCTATAGGACGGTCAAGCCACTGTCAGAAAGAGCAGAACAAGGTAACACCAGAGACAACTGGATGGTGAGAGACAAGCACAGGAACTTAAGCAACAGAAACCAAAACTACATGATCAGAGCCCAATTCTCCCACCAAAGCAAACACTGAATATCCAAGCACACCAGAAAAGCAAGATCTAGATTTAAAATCACATTTGATCATGATGATGGAGGATTTTAAGAATTATAGAAAGAACTCCCTTAGAGAAATGCAGGAAAACACTAGTAAACAAGTAGAAGCCCATAGAGAGGAAAACACAAAAATCCCTAAAAGACTTACAGGAAAACACAATCAAACAGGTGAAGGAATTGAAAATGGAAATAGAAACAATAAAGAAAGAACAAAGGGAGACAACCCTGGATATAGAAAACCAAAGGAAGAGACAAGGAGCCATAGATACAAGAATCACCAACAAAATACAAGAGGTAGAAGAGAGAATCTCAGGAGCAGAAGATTCCATAGAAATCATTGGCACAACTGTTAAAGATAATGTGAAATGGAAAAAGCTACTGACCCAAAAGATATAGGAAATCCAGGACACAATGAGAAGATCAAACCTAAGGATAATAGGTATAGAAGAGAGTGAAGACTCCCAGCTCAAAGGACCAGTAAATATCTTCAACAAAATTAAAGAAGAAAACTTCCCTGACCTAAAGAGATGCCCATAAACATACAAGAAGCCTACAGAACTCAAATAGATTGGACCAGAAAAGAAACTCCTCCCATCAGAAAATGGTCAAAACAGCAAATGCACAAAACAAAGAAAGAATATTAAAAGCAGTAAGGGGAAAAGGTCAAGTAACATATAAAGACAGACCTATCAGAATCACACCAGACATCTCACCAGAGACTATGAAAGTCCAGAAGATCCTGGACAGATGTCATACAGACCCTAAGAGAACACAAATGCCAGCCTAGGTTACTGTATCCAGCAAAACTCTCAATGAACATAGATGGAGAAACAAAGATATTCCATGACAAAACCAAATTTACACAATATCCTTCTACAAATCCAGCCCTACAAAGGATAATAAATGGTAAAGCCCAACACAAGGAGGCAAGCTGCACCCTAGAAAAAGCAAGAAACTAATTGTTTTTCAATAAAACAAAGAGAAGACAAGCACACAAACATAATTTCACCTCCAAACACGAAGATAAAAGGAAGCAACAATCACTATTCCTTAATATCCCTCAATATCAATGGACTCAATTCCACAATAAAAAGACACATATTAACAAACTGGATATATAATGAGGACCCAATATTTTGCTGCCTACAGGAAACACACCTCAGACACAAAGACAGACACAACCTCAGAGTAAAAGACTGGAAAACTACTTTCCAAGCAAATGGTCTGAAGAAGCAAGCTGGAGTAGCCATTGTAATGTAAAATAAAAATGGTTTTCAACCGAAAGTCATCCAAAAAGATAAGGAAGGACACTTCATATTCATCGCCATTCTCAGGTGAGGAATATCGAATGGCTGAGAAGCACCTAAAGAAATGTTCAACATCTTTAGTCATAAGGGAAATGCAAATCAAAACATCCCTGAGATTCCACCTCACACCAGTCAGAATGGCTAATATCAAAAACTCTGGCAATAGCAGATGCTGGTGAGGATGTGGAGAAAGAGGAACACTCCTCCATTGTTGATGGGATTGCAGACTGGTACAACCATTCTGGAAATCAGTCTGGATGTTCCTCAGAAAATTGGACATTGAACTACCTGAGGACTCAGCTATACCTCTCTTGGGCATATACCCAAAAATGCCCCAACATATAACAAAGACACATGCTCCACTATGTTCATAGCCTCATTTATAATAGCCAGAAGCTGAAAAGAACCCAGATGCCCTTCAATAGAGGAATGGATGCAGAAAATGTGGTACATCTACACAATGGAATATTACTCAGCTATCAAAAACAATGACTTTATGAAATTCATAGGCAAATGGAGGGAACTGGAAAATATCATCCTGAGTGAGATAACCCAATCACAGGAAAACACACATAATATGCACTCTTTGATAAGTGGATATTAGCCCAAATGCTTGAATTGCACTAGATGCACAGAACACATGAAACTCAAGAAGGATGACCAAAATGTGGATGCTTCACTCCTTTAAAAGGGGAACAAGAATACCCTTAGGAGGCAATAGGGAGGCAAGGTTAGAACAGAGGCTGATGGAATGCCCATTCAGAGCATGCCTCACATGTGACCCATACATATTCATCCACCAAACTACATAAGATGGATGAAGCAAAGAAGTGCAGGCTGACAGGAACTGGACGTAGATATCTCCTGAGAGACACAGCTAGAATATGGGAAATGAATAGGCAAATGCCAGCAGCAAACCACTGAACTGAGAACTGGACCTCTGTTGAAGGAATCAGAGAAAGGACTGAAAGATCTGAAGGGTCTTGAGAACCCATATGAACAACAATGCCAACCAACCATAACTTCCAGTGACTAAGCCACTACACAAAGTCTATAAATGGGCTGACCCTGTGCTCCAACTGCATAGGTAACAATGAATAGCCTAGTAAGAGCACCAGTGGAAGGGGAAGCCCTTGATCCTGCCAAGGCTGCACCCCCAGTGAACGGGATTCTTAGGGGGAAGGTGATAATGGGTGGAGAATGGGGAGGGGAACACCCATATAGAAAGGGAGGGGTAGGAGTTATGGGGATGTTTGCCCAAAAACTGGGAAAGGGAATAACGTTTGAAATGTAAATAAGAAATACCCAATTTAAATAAAGATGGAAAAATAGATACTATTCACTTTATAGAGAGTAGAGTGAGATATGGTACAAAGGTTGGCTAGAAGTGGGTAGAGGGAAGGAGTATGTACGTAATTGTATTTAATTAAACATAACAATTAAAAGAGAAGTTATCCTTTACATTTATTCACACATTTAAGTACAATAAAACGTAAAGAATCTTTAAGGATTGGATCCGTATGGACTGCCCCAAAAATAGATAAGAAGGATGAGAGCTTTTTATTCATTAGGCACAATTTTGTTTCTCAGGATATTGACATAATCAGAAACCTTCTCTGCATCACTGTCCAAGCAGAAGAATAAACTATGCAAACCAAATAGTTGAGTTCTTCTTTTTGATTTCTGTACATATGGCTCTCCTGACCAGGCAGGGTAGTTCTCCTTCTCCTTAAGTTCAGGATGAACCTATTCACCAAATGAAAGTCAGCCAGTTATTATTTACATTATTAATATTTATTGAGCTTCATTAATTGAGAATTTTAAATGATATTTTGAAAAATGTTATGAATGTATACCTTAAGAAAGAACATGTTTTTCATATGTGTGGACCAGGGTACTACCAATCTGTTAGTTATCTAAAAACTAGACAGAAGAACCATGCATATATTTTTGTAATGTAGTTGATCCAAGATGAAATATATCATTTTAGGAGTAGACAGAAATGCTACTTGACTATGGACAAGATTTTGACCAAGGAACAATGAAGAATCTATAATCATTTCTCTTATGAGGAAACCTCCATGTTCTCAGTGTCATCCCTGATGTGCCATTTGTTGTTCATTAGTCTCTTTAATAGACAATTTTTCTTTCTTCCCTTTCAACTATTTTTTCCATAAATTACAGACACAAAGTTACAGAACTGATGAGGCTTGTACCTGGCAGGTTCAAGTTCTTTCAATTTAAGGATGATTGTGCTGAAATAGTTGGGATGCTTTGACTCTGCCCAGGAAATTCATTGTCCATGTTATTTCTAGGAATCATTAATATATCAGGAGAGCCCTGTGTTTTGGTGTACTGAAGAAACTATTTGTGAGCTGCCACAAACCTTTCAGTCCCTAGACTGTTTATGAGATTACTTGGTGAAATTTTACTGTGGCAGGCAGAAAATTAGTCCCAAGTTTAGTTTTCATTATAGGTTATAGTTTTCATAAGGAACAAAACTTTAAGGTTTAAAAGAGATGCCTTACCTGGCTGAGTATAGTCTTAATGTCCTGCAGATTTTTCGTGAGCTTTTTGATTTGTCTATCAATCAATTTAACTTTTGATATGATAGCATAAGGAGTTCCATCAAGATTAGCCATGTTGTTTTCTACATGGTATGGAAGATTTTTCCAGGCAGCCAACATTCTGATTATCACGTTCAGAAGTACTGCAGGCTAAGCAAAAATGATCGAGCATCATATTAATATAAGGGTACAAGTGGAGGTTGAAATACATGTGATAACTAGTTCAGTCTTCATGGCTTGTGACGTTTTGATGATTGATTGAAGCAATACTGAATCAGTAGTTTGAGAAGTGTCTAGCCATGGAGAAGCTCCAAGTACGCACTTTCTCTTTCTTCACCTTTTCTTATGTTTTAAAATTGTTATGTGCCTAGCAGATATACAGAATGCTGGTCTAGTAAATCATTGGGAAGAATAGGTGATATGGGTGTCATGTGTACATATATTATGATAATTACTTTAAATCATGCAGATATTGTTTATGAGCTGGTTATCAGATGAGAAGCCTATACATATACATATATATACATATATATTCCTCCTAGATCCCTACTCACTCTTAAATATATATAGTATTATATATATATATGTATATATATATATATATACACATTAGAACTGCCTGCTTAATCCATATCTATACCCCATAAAATATGAATTGTATTTTACTGGACCTGCATGTAAAGACCCTAGAGAATGGTGTCAGGTAAGAGTAGAGAAGAAGGCAGAAGAGCAGAAGTACAAGAAACATCTTGCAAGTCAAGAAGAGTTGATGCCATCGTTAGTAGCATATAAAGCTTCCCAAGGAAATGCTTTAGTAATAGTAAAAATTGAAACTCTAGTTCTTTTAAAAAATGCCTGCATGTGAGAATAAATTTAACCGTGAACATTCAAATCAATTAAAAGTCTCTTCCATAATAAAATGTTCAATCCTAATGGTAAAACTGTTATTAAAATAGAGAATGATTCATGACCAATTCGTGGCTATGCCTTAAAGTTTCTCTTTTATGTACTTTATTAGTTATATGGTATGACTTTCTTGTGTTGCTTTTCTTTCTGCACATTCCTGATGGTTTGTTTACTGTGTCTAGATAGTATCTGTCATCAAGACTTACCTCCATTCTTTCAGCTTTCCTTTTGTTGTTAGGAATAGAGCGGGATGAAGTGTGACAGGTCATGGCAGGCCTGTTCTGGAATGTCTGGTGTGGGTCATACTCTGTATACTGGAAATAAAGACAAAATCAATTGGTGTTTTATAATTGAGTAACTGAAATTGTGAGCAGTTAATTATTAATGCATTTTCTATAGGTGCTTAAAATGTTTATTTTCTTAGTTTTTTTTTTTTTTGGTAGAATTTCACCTATGAGTACTGTATTTATCTAATGATCACCCTACACTCTGCTCTCTGAAAGTCCTCGTAGATTCATACTCTCTCTTAACTTTATGATTTCATTTTTCAAAGACAAGGTGTTCTTCCTTAAGTTTATTTGACATATGATGAACACACACACACACACACACACACACACACCTACAATTAATTAATGGACAGATATTCAAGGTCTCAATAAGCTATTATTTTTTCACATTTCATAAAAGAAATCCCACAATTCTCATTAATTTATTTTCTTGAAGAATTTAACCAGATATACCTTGAATAAATGAAATTGATGTATGTGATAAGGGATGGAGAACTTGAGCACTCCTGAGGCACACAAACAAATATAAATACCTATATGTAAATATAGCCTAAGTCAATTTAGTGTTGCTCATATGTCTATGTGCTTGTAGATAATGACTTCTGATTGTGTAACATATCGAGGGGCTTCTCACTGAAGAATACTGGTTCTCCATCTACTTGAGGTGATTAATTGCTTTTAACTTTTCTTGTATTGATAGGGAAATTGTCAAAATTCTCCTGTCCATGAGTTAAGATGTCAAGAGTATATTAAATCTCTAAATTAATAAATTAAAAAGAAACCCTTTATCTACTTACTTCTTGTCATTGGAGGTGTAAATTTTCTTGTCTGACCACTTAACTTTTCATCTCTTTAGAACTTTACTGTTCTTATTTCTCTATTAAAAGTTACTATTTACAAAGGAAGCACTAAAACATCAAATTTACAAAATACTATCTTAATGATTATCTTTTTATAGGATTAGAGTCAAATATCTAGTACATATATGCCTTTAAACTTATGATTTCTGTTGGAGCAAATTGATATACTTACTTTAATTACATGTTATAAAATTATATTTTTACTTTCTATTAGCATTGGCTCTATATACCTTGAATATATCAAATTCATGATGATTTAATAATGTAATCATGTTGATTGCAATAGTATCAAAGTATTTCTTAGGAAATACTCCACAATGAAAAATTTAAATTGTAAAACATAATTAAATATTTACATATTCATATCTAAATATTTTATGTTCCTATATATTATTTACCACATTCATTATTTAAATTTAATAATCAGCTGAATTGTTAGTCTTTCATGAGTTGTTAGGGATCTTAAGATTAAAGGTTGCCAACCAGGAATGGAGAATAAAAAAACAAAACAGCAACTACAGAAGACAATATTAATACATATTTACTGCTCTCATGGTGCCTTGTGCTGATTCTCTTCGATATTGCAGCTCTCATCTGCCTCCTGGATTGAGATAAAGTGGATAAGATCCAGCCTTCAAAGTAGATTTATCAGGGAGAGAAAGCCTGTTTATATTTATAACTCAGTTCTTATAATGGTAAACTCATCTCCTCAAATTCTTTGAACAGTGGCCTCTAGATTTGGGGGTTTTGAAATTGTTTCAGCCATACTAATTCTTTTCAATATAAGGGATTCATCCAACTTGATTCTCCTTTATTGGCTATCTGCAGTGATCTAAGTGAAGAATGCTGTGGATACCAACCCCAGCACCCAAGAACAGGACCTTAGAGGTCTTTTCATTCATTTCTTTTAGGACATTCTATCAAGAGTAGAAAGTTAAGGGAGGGGGAAGGGGGCACAGGATCAGGTATGGGAAGAGACAGGAGAGAAGTTCAGAGGTTCAGGAGAATGAATAGAAATAAGTAGCAGTGGGGGTGGAGAACGGGGTGTGTTTGGGGGCTACCACTAGAAATTCTCACATGCCAGGGAAACAAGAGATTCCCAGTACCTAGTGGGGATGACATTAGCTGAAATATCCAACAGAAGGTTAGATAGAACTTGAAGAGACCAACTCCAGTAGATAAGCATGGCCAGTAGTTGAGGAATATGGCCACCCACCCATCTCAAAATTTTTAACCCAGAATTGTTCCTGTCTAAAGGAAATGCAGGGACAAAAAAATGAAGGAGAGACTAAAGGAAAGTCCATTCAGAGACCATCACTACTTGGGATTCATTTCATCTGCAGACACCAAACACTGACACTATTGCTGATGCCAAGAAGTGCTCGCAGACAGGAGCCTAGTATGTTTGCCCTCTGAGAGGCTCTGCCAGCATCTGACTGAGACAGGTGCAAATACTCACAGCCAACCATCAAACTGAGCCTTGGGGAAGACGATGGTAGAGTTAGGGGAAGGAATGAAAGAGCTGAAGGGGATTGTAACCTCATGGGAAGAACAACAGTATCTATCAACTAGCAGGACTGCCCTCCCCCAGACCTCTCATAGAATAAACCACCAATTAAAGAGGTTATATGGTTAGGTCCATGGCTGTAGCTACATATTTAATATGTAGCTACATATTGCTTTATCTGGCATCAGTGTGAGGGGAGGCCCTTGGTTTTGTGGAGCCTTTTGCCCCAGAGTAGGGGGATGCTGCAGGGGTGAGGCAAGAGTGGGTGGATGGGTGAGGGAGCACCTCTTAGAGGAAAAGGGGAGAGAAGATGGGATGGTGAGTTTGTGGAGGAGAGACCGGGAAGAAGGACAACATTTCACATGTAAATAAATAAAATAACTAATTAATAAAAAACATATTAGAGAAAATCTCTAAAAATTGCATTCAAAAGTATTTTTAAAATACTTTCATTTTTTTAAAAAAATTAGTGAGTTTATAAAACCAACTTCTCTCCTCACAGTCTACTGGTTGATGCTTTCCTGAGCCTGTGAATGTATATTATTTAGATTTTGGTTCATGATGTCTTGCCATTTAACCTGTAGTACACCCAGTTACTGTATTGACATAGGAAACTTTTTGTGGAGAAGTCAGATCTTAGTGAGGTACTTACAAAGTCATTTAATGTTTCTGAAGAGAGGGTGTTGAAGCTCTCAGATATGGTGCTTGTCATGTTAAAAAAGTAGTTGAGGACCTTCTGGCAACCTCCATTTTCCATGATACATCTCGGTACACTGGCCACATTCTCCCACATGAGCAAGTTTGACAGAAGCAGCAGCAGAAGTGCCCCTGCTATAAGGAATGAAATCACAGAGACAAACTATTCATGTGAAGTCACAAGAGTCATGTTGTCTAGTGAAACCTGGCCTAGCAGCTGTGCCCTCTATTACACAGCATCCTATATCTGAGTGGGGGTGAGGGGAAAAATCATCTTCTACTATGGAAATGTAGTCAACAATTTTCATTATATAGCATGAAAGAGGGGTTCTAGGACCTCTGCTGTGACCACACCCAATTTGTGACAATGGTATGTCCTAGCTTCACTAACAATGTGCTTTGACAGATATAAACCTAAAACATATCAATCATTTGTCATTTCAAGAGGGAGGAAGCATCAACTGCCACTATAAAAAGGAAATTTATACTTCAATGATACTACTATGAACTGTTTCTTTATATTGAAATGTGTATCTTGGACTGGGGGAATGTCTTGCTGGTTCAAATACTCATCAAGAAAGCGTAAAGGTTGGAATTAGAATTTCTGGACTCTGTGATATTTCAGTTTCCCTATAATTGTACATCTACAAGTGAGGACCTGGAATCCACAGCACAAGCCTGCTAGCAGGAGTAGTCAGAATGGTCATCTGTCTTTGCGTCTTTGCATTTCATTAAGAAACCTCACCCCTATGAACTAAGGAGAGCAATTTTCTATAAAACAAAACTTTCATTCTCCATACCGTACATATACAAAAAGAAACACCCATAAATGTGCACACTATACACAGTCCATGAAAATAAAAAGAAGAAATAAATTGCAAGCCTTCAGGAAAACTAAATTTTACAGAGACTTTTATAAATATAAATTGAAATGTCCAAAATTAAATTGAGAATTGTAAGAATATTTATGCACAGGAAATAAATACCTACATTCTAGTAGACAAATAATTAAATATATCACAGAATGTGTAATGTACAACTTAACTAAACAGTAGATTAAATGTAATATTAATTAAGTAAAATAATATTTTCAGAATGTATAGTGTATGGTACTCTTCCCTGAGTTTATTTGACATTTGTTGAACACACACACACACACACCTACAATTAATTAATGGATAAAAATATAAGGTCTAAATAAGCTACTTTTCTTTTACATTTCCTAAAATAAATCCCATAATTCCCATTAATTCTTTTTCTTAAAATATTATTAAAATATTATTAAGAATGTAAAGACAAGAAGCTCCTGTAGCTCATATTTTTATTTGCAAATTTATTAGAGTGAAACCAAATTCTCAAAGCTCTATAAGATACACTTCTGCTAGTGTTGTCTGTCTTAGCTGAGCATTGGATGCTTAATCTAGTTGACTCAAGTCAGGCAGATCATGGTGCCTTGCAACTTGAAAGTGTTAACTGCATGATTTAGGAGTTGTGACAAATTAGACTCACAGACTCCAGGGTTTTCATCTGAGGAACAGTTCTCAGTCAGCAGCACAGCATTTTTGAGACAGGCCATCCCTTGCTCCGGAGCTTTCCTGTGGATTGGAAGCTATGTGGACGTATCTCTAGTTTCTACACATTAGAGATCAGTAATGTACCCACCTTTTCTCCTCACTCCCATGAAGAAAACACATGTTGTACAGTTAACATATAGCTTTGAAACAAGGAAGGTTAACCGTTTTGAGAAGTACTATTCTAAATACCCTGCACAGTTCGCTTATAGCCAACATTGGAATATTGTAAATACTACATGACAGCAGAGAATGTGTCTATTGCTATAACATTATGCATTAATTAAACTTTAAGGGCCTAAGTAAGGGAATACTTACAGGGATGTGGTTGAATCTGCATCTCTGAAAAATCCCACAACGTGGGTACGGACTGAGAAAAGCTGCTTCACTAGAATCTTGTCTTTGGTTAACTTCCCACCACCTATATAGTCCATCAGATCTCCCCAAAGCTATGCAGAGATTGTCTGCAGGTGGAAAGAAGCTGTTCAATTCTAGGTAGGGCCTAGTGACCCCTCAGGATATGTTAACTGCCTCATCAACATTACAGTAGTTGTAGGTACACCTTTTCCCTAATTTGTATGCAGTGACTAATTTTCATGAGGTCACAAATTACTATAGTCCCATCTACTTCCGGATGTTTGATGTTCATGTCACAGTCAGAGGAATGTAGCCACTTCCTAACACTTCATTCTCTCCCTCAGGCACCAGTGTTCATCTGTTAACTCTTTACAAAACTACTTGAACCACTAAAAGTTTGTATATTTTAGGTTATTATATGACCATCAGGCGTCCACAGCATAGTAACAATCATTTATTCTCAGCACTTTAGTTGATATGAATCTTTGCCACCAAACATAAAGCTTTTCTTTGCTACTTAGGCAGATAAGAGAATAAATGATTGTTACTATGTTTCCCAGTCCTGTTTATGTTTCCCATCTGTTAGTCTATGTCATTTTATTGGGGGAATTTTGTTCACTGATGTTGTGAGACTTTAAGAAGCAATGATTGTGGCTTCCTGTTATTTTTGTTGTTAGATATGAAATTATGGTTGCGTGGCTCTCTTACTTTGTGTTTGTTCTAAGATCAATTTCTTTCTTGTGTTTAATTCCTTCCTTTTGTTCAAGTTTTCTACCTATCATCCTTTATAGGGCTGGATAGGTGGAAAGACATTGTTTAAATTTGGTTTTGTCACGGAATATGTTTGTTTCTTCATCCATAGTAATTGAATGGTAATTGAGAATTTTGCTGGGTATAGTAGCCTGGACTGGCACTTTTGTACTTTTAGTGTCTATATGATATTTGCCCAAGGTCCTCTGGCCTTTAGAGCCCCCTGTTAAGAATTCTGGTGTAATTCTGATAGGTCTGCCGTCATATGTCACTTGACTTTTTCCTATTGCCACTTTAAATATTCTTTCTCTTTTCAGTGCATTTGGTGTTTTGGTTATTATGTAACAGGAAGAATTTCTTTTCTGTTCCTATCTGGTGTTTTGTAGGCTTCTTGTATGTTTATGAACATCTATTTTTTTTCAGTTAGGAAAGTTTTCTTCTAGAATTTTGTTGATGTTTACTGGCCCTTTGTGTTGGGAAACTTTGCTCTTTTATATATCTATTATCCTTAGCAGTGATCTTTTGATTGTGTCCTGGATTTAATGAATGTCATGGATTAGGAGCCTTTCTCATTTTGCATTTTCTTTGACGGTTGTGTTAATGTTTTTTTTTTTTTTATGGTATCTTCTGCTCCTGTGATTCTCTCTTCTATCTCTTGAATTCTGTTGGTGATGCTTACATGTATGACTCCTGATCTCTTTCCTAGGTTTTCTATCTCCAGGTCCCTCCTTGTGATTTCTTTATTGCTATTTCCATTTTTTAGATCCTGGATGGCTTTGTTCATTTCTGTCACCTATTTACCTGTGTTCTTCTATATTTCTTTAAGGGATTTATTTATGTACCTTTTAAAGTCCTCTATCATCCTTATGAGATGTGATTTTAGATGAGAATCTTGCTTTTCAGGGGTGTTGGAGTCCGAGAGCTTGCTGTGATATGAGAACTGAGTTTTGATAATGACAAGTAGCATTGGTTTCTATTGCTTATGTTTCCTGGTTGCCTCTGGCCCTCTGGTTATCTCTGGTGTTAGCTGGCCTTGCTCCCTCTGATTTGTGCTTGCTACTCCTGTGAGCCTATGATCTTGAGTATGTCAGCACTGTTGTGGGCCAAGCTTTCTCTGTGAGGGATTGGAATGTAGAGGACTGTAGCACAGGGTCACCTACCAGTTACTGATGGAAACCAGAAGGATCTTGTCTTTGGTTGTGCTGCAGTTCCTGAGTCCAATGGGCCCTGGGCAGGTCCCACTTGGGCCATGTATACGGCAGTAGTGGTGGTCTCAACTGTGAGCTTGGGTTTGTCAACAGTCCTTGGGCACAAGCTTTCTATTGGGAGGATTGGAGTGTAGAAGGCTGTAGCACATGGTAATCTCTAGGGTGCAGATGGAAACTGGAAGGCTTGCTTTCACATTCATTTTTTCTTTCCATCTTTATTAAAGTGGGTATTTCTCATTACAATTCGATTGTTATTCCCTTTCCTGGTTTCCAGGCCAACATCCCCTAACCCCTCCCCTCCCCTTCTTATGGGTCTTCCCCTCCCCATCGTCCCCCCATTACTGCCCTCCCCCCAAAATCACATTCACTGGGGGTTCAGTCGTGGCAGAACCAAGGGTTTCCCCTTCCACTGGTGCTCTTCCTAGGCTATTCATTGCTACCTATGAGGTTGGAGCCCAGGGTCAGTCCATGTATAGTCTTTGGGTAGTGGCTTAGTCCCTGAAAGCTCTGGTTGGTTGGCATTGTTGTTCATATGGGGTCTCAAGACATTTCAAGCTCTTTCAGTCCTTTCTAAGATTCCTTCAATGGGGATCCCGTTCTCAGTTCAGTGGTTTAATGATGGCATTCGCCTATGTATTTGCTATATTCAGACTGTGTCTCTCAGGAGAGATCTACATCCGGTTCCTGTCAGCCTGCACTACTTTGCTTCATCCATCTTACCTAGTTTGGTGACTGTATATGTATGGGCCACATGTGGGGCAGGCTCTGAATGGGTGCTCCTTCTGACTCTGTTCTAAACTTTGCCTCCCTATTCCCTCCCAAGGGTATTCTTGTTTCCCTTTTAAAGAAGGAGTGAAGCATTCACATTTTGGTCATCCTTCTTGAGTTTTGATGTGCTCTTGGATTCAGTTTGCCAGAATTTTATTGAGTATTTTTACATCGATATTCATAAGGGATATTGGTCTGAAGTTCTCTTTCTTTGTTGGATCTTTGTGTGGTTTAGGTATAAGAGTAATTGTGGCTTCATAGAAGGAATTCAGTAGTGTTCCATCTGTTTCAATTTTGTGGAATAGTTTGGATAGTATTGGTATGAGGTCTTCTATGAAGGTCTGATAGAATTCTGCACTGAACCCATCTGGACTTGGGCTCTTTTTGGTTGGGAGATCTTTAATGACTGCTTCTATTTCTTTTGGAGTTATGGGGTTGTTTAAATGGTTTATCTGTTCCTGATTAACTTTGGTACCTGGTATCCGTCTAGGAAATTTTCCATTTCCTGCAGATTTTCAAGTTTTGTTGAATATAGGCTTTTATAGTAGGATCTGATCATTTTTTGAATTTCCTCTGATTCTGTCTTTATGTCTCCCTTTTCATTTCTGATTTTGTTGATTTGGACACACTCTCTGTGTCCTCTTGTTTGTCTGGCTAAGGATTTATCAATCTTGTTGATTTTCTCACAGAACCAACTTTTGGTTCTGTTGATTCTTTGTATAGTCCTTTTTGTTTCTACTTGGTTGATTTCAGCTCTGAGTTTGATTATTTCCTGCCTTCTACTCCTCCTGGGTGTATTTGCTTCTTTTCTTCTAGAGCTTTGTGTGTGCTGTTAAGCTGCTGTTATATGCTCTCTCCTGTTTCCTTCTGCAGGCATTCAGAGGTATGAGTTTTCCTCTTAGCACAGCTTTCATTATGTCCCATAAGTTTGGGTATGTTGTACCTTCATTTTCATTAAATTCTAAGAAGTCTTTAATTTCCTTCTTTATTTCTTCCATGACCAGGTTATCATTGAGAAGAGCATTGTTCAATTTCCATGTATGTGGGCGTTCTTTCCTTATTGATGTTGAAGACCAGCTTTAGCCATGGTGGTCTGATAGGACACATGATATTTTTTCTATCTTTCTGTATCCATTGAGGCCTGTTTTATGACCAATTATATGGTCAGTTTTGGAGAAAGTACCATGAGGTGGTGAGAAGAAGGTATATCCTTTAGGTTTAGGATAGAATATTCTGTAAGTATCTGTTAAGTCCATTTGGTTCATGACTTCTCTAATTCTGTTATGTCTCTGTTTGATTTCTGTTTCCGTGAGGAGAGTGGGGTGTTGAAATCTCCTACTATTATTGTGTGAGGTGTAATGTGTGCTTTGTACTTTAGTAAATTTCTGTTATGTATGTAGGTTCCCTTGTACTTGGAGGATAGATATTTAGGATTGAGAGTTCATCTAGGTGGATTTTTCCTTTGATGAATATGAAGTGTCCTTCCTTATCTTTTTTGATGACTTTTGGTTGAAAATTGATTTTATTTGATATTAGAATGGCTACTCCAGCTTGCTTCATCAGACCATTTGCTTGGAAAGGTGTTTTCCAGCCTTTCACTCTGAGGTAGTGTGTGTCTTTGTCTCTGAGGTGTGTTTCATGTAGGCAGCAGAATTCAGGGTCCTCATTGCATATCCAGTTTGTTAATCTATGTTGTTTTATTGGGGAGTTGAGTCCATAGATGTTGAGAGATATTAAGGAATAGTGATTGTTCCTTCCAGTTATATTCATGTTTGGATGTGAGATTATGTTTGTGTGCTTTTCTTCTCTTTGTTTTGTTGCCAAGATGATTAGTTCCTTGCTTTTTCTAGGGTGTAGCTTGCTTCTTTATGTTGGGCTTTACCATTTATTATCATTTGTAGGGCTGGATTTGTAGAAAGATATTGTGTAAATTTGGTTTTGTCATGGAATACCTTGGTTTCTCCATCTATGTTAATTGAGAGCTTTGCTGGATACAGTAACCTGGTCTGGCATTTGTGTTCTCTTAGGGTCTGTATGACATCTGTCCAGGATCTTCCGGCTTTCATAGTCTCTGGCTAGAATTCTGGTGTGATTCTGAGAGGTCTGCCTTCATATGTTACTTCACCTTTTTCCCTTACTGCTTTTAATATTCTTTCTTTGTTTTGTGCCTTTGGTGTTTTAACTATTATGTGACGGGAGGTGTTTCTTTTCTGGTCCAATCTATGTGGAGTTCTGTAGGCTTCTTGTATGTTTATGGGCATCTCTTTCGTTAGGTTAGGGAAGTTTTCTTCTATGATTTTGTTGAAGATATTTACTGGTCTTTTGAGCTGGGAGTCTTCACTCTCTTCTACACATATTATCCTTAGGTTTGATCTTCTCATTGATTCCTTGATTTCCTGTAGGTTTTGGACCAGTATCATTTCCCATTTTACATTATCTTTGACAGTTGTGTCGATGATTTCTATGGAATCTTCTGCTCCTGAGATTCTCTCTTCTGTCTCTTGTGTTCTGTTGGTGATGCTTGTATCTATGGTTCCTTGTCTCTTCTTTTGGTTTTCTATATCCACGGTTGTCTCCCTTTGTGCTTTCTTTATTGTTTATATTTCCATTTTTAATTCCTTCAACTGTTTGATTGTGTTTTCCTGGAATTCTTCCCGGAATTTTTGTGATTCCTCTCTGTAGGCTTCTACTTGTTTATTTATATTTTCCTGCATTTCTCTAAGGGAGTTCTTTATGTCTTTCTTAAAGTTCCTCATCATCATGACCAAATGTGATTTTAAATCTAGATCTTGCTTCTCTGGTGTGTTTGGATATTCCGTGTTTGCTTTGGTGGGAGAATTGGGCACTGATGATGCCATGCAGTTTTGGTTTCTGTTGCTTGGTTTTCTGCACTTGCCTCTCACCATCAGGTTGTCTTTGGTGTTATTTTGTTCTGCTATTTCTGACAGTGGCTAGACCGTCCTATAGGCCTGTGTGTCAGCAGTGCTATAGACCTGTTTTCCTGTTTTCTTTCAGTCAGTTATGGGAACAGAGTGTTCTGCTTTCAGGCATGTAGTCTTTCCTGTCTAGTTGTCTTCAGCTGTTCCTGCGGGCCTGTGTCCTGAGTCAACCAGACAGGTCGCTTGGAGCAGAAAAGTTGGTCTTACCTGTGGTCCCATGGCTAAAGTTGCTCCTGGGGTGCTGCTTTTTAGCTCTCTGTGATGGCGGCAACCAGGAGGGCCTGCCCCACCTTTTCCCCGGGCCGCCATGCACCGAAGTCCCAGATGGCATTAGGTGTGTTCCTCTGGAGTCTGAAATGTGGGCAGAGTATTTTCTCTTATGCCTTCCCAGTCCTGTCTACCCCTCTGAAGGTTTAGCTCTCCATCCCAAGGGATTTGTGTGCAGGGATCTATTGATCGGGTCCGTTCAGGTCCAGGTGGTGTCTGGACAGCAAGGGACCTGGAGCTCGAGTGCCCCTTTCTTCCGCTTTCCAGAAGCCCTATACAGTTTCCTCTTGGACCAGGTTTGTGGGCACGGGTGGACAGTATTGGTGGCCTTTCCCGTTCTGCAGTCTCAGGAGTGCCCACCTGTCCAGGTGGTGAGCTCTCTCTCCCTCGGGGTTTGGGCTTGCTTTCACGTTCTTTGCTACTGTGCTCACTGTTCTTGATAGTTTCAAATATATAAGAAATAACCAGTTATTGTTATATAATACATGCTTTTACAGAAAGCAGCATGAATGCTGAATATTTATTCTTGTCTTGTTGAAGAAATCAAAGGTTCTCCTAGAATCCAGCATCAAAGGGGGAAAAGGAAAGAGGAGGGTAAAACAACAGGCAGGGTATCTGAAAAATCCTAAGGAATCATATGATTAATCATGTAAAAGAACCTACCAAGAGCATATGTAAGTCTGTGTAGAGTTTAAATGAAATTTTCTCATCTGAGTTTTCTTTGGTCATTCAAAGTGCTAAAGGTCAACTAAGAAAAATAATATCTTGGAAAATGTCATAATGAAACCTAATATTACATATGGTACTTTTCCTTGTAAATAAAATAATAATTAAAAAGAAATATAGTATGAATTTGAGTGGAAGAATTGAATTATAACAAAATATGGTTAATCATAGAGCTTTCTCTAATGCACTGAAGACATGTCCTTCGTATCACATAGCATCCAGAGACTTTGGGCTCTGTAATTTCTTTACATGATGTTACATGGGATTTAACATAAAACCTCATCATTACATGTATCATTAGCAGCTACGTTTTCACTCAGGATGTGCATATCAGTATTTCAGTGAACCATAAGCCACTTTGGACTTCATCTCTACTTCAGCCAGTTGTGGATTTAATTAGCCAAAGTCAGGGTTTTCCTGCTGTCTTTATTGACATTAGTTGATAAGTTTATTCTTTAACAATTTCCTACATGAGTATTATATTTATATCATCCTTTTACTTCCCTCCAATTATTCTTTCTCTGTTCTTCCCATTCCTTCTCAAACTCATGGCCTCTAAGTTTTTAATTCTGATTGAGCCCAATGTCAAAGTACACATGTATCTATATTCATCTATCTCATGTTTCCTGCTGGGCCAACATAGGTATGTAAAATCATACCTTTCTCTCAGTTGCCACTGAAAATATTGATCTCACTACATTGATCAATATTCATAATATAATGGTGTTGACTGTCAGGAGTTGTGAAAAATCTCAGCATAATTAAGTGGTATTCATAAGTTTATAAGAGCTGTTAAATTGAACTTAAATCCCACCCAACAAGTGGGAAACCATGCTTGGTACTGGAAAATTAGCCAGACTACCTGGGGCTTATGAGGCTATAAATCTTAGAAGAGAATCTATTACCACCATGTTGATAAACCACCATTACTTTCTAACTGCTATGTACATTATAAATCTTATTCTTCTACCCATCAAAGGCTGTAGCTATAATTTTCATCAGAGAAGCTTCTCTTTACAGAAAGCTTTATACAAAACTGCACACATTTATACAAAACTGCACTCAATATAATACAGAGCTCAAGAGATTGGCATCACCCCATCTCAAAATGATATAAATTCAGCTCAGCTCCTGCATCTATAGTTCTAGGAATATTTCAGAAGAAGGGCAAGAATGATTATAGAAACCAGAATACCAGAAAGTCTGTGAGACTCTCCTCTATAAATGGCAGTGTATATATGACCTGAATAATGACAATATCAATAGACATGCTAATGTATACAAGTAAAAATGTCTCAGAGTCCCACTCTTAGACAAAGAATTGCAAGCAACCAATAACCACTGAGAGAAGGAGAATTAACCCCTCCTATGATGAGCCCCTTAACCAGTTAAACAATAGAAAACAGTTAGCCCTCATACCATATGCCTATAAACTACAAAATGAGCCCATCAAGTTGTACATGCACACACACACACACACACACACATACACATGTGTGTGTGTGTGTCTGTATCTATGTATCTATCTTCAACAATAATAAAAATAGGTTATTAATTTGAAAATGGATAGGAATATTTAAAATATCACAGGAAGGCCTACAGACATCAATGGCTACCAGGTCATTATTCCAATTTCCTGCCTTCTGACTTCTCCAGGCAAACCTAGCAGCAGCAAGTTCCACCTTGTCCCCTTTGCACTCCATTTCCTCCTTCAGAGTTCTGCTTATATCCCTGGAGGCCTGTTGACACCCAGTAAAGCCAGCTCTATCTACAATCACAGAGGTCCATTGCCAACAGGTACTACCATGGCTGCTGAGACTAGGCACAGCCAGATGTCTAGAGGCCAGCATAAGAGCATAATCAACAAAAGTTAGGGCAATATGGTATGACTAGAATACAGCTATCACATTACAGGAAGTCCTGGATATCCTCACACACCAGAAGCACAAAAAATGACCTTAAATCTAATCTTATGAAAATGATAGAGGCCTTTAAACAGGAAGTGAATACATCCCTTAAAGAAATACAGGGAAGTACAATCAAACAGATGAGGATAATAAATAAAACTACTCAAGACCTGAAAATGGAAATAGAAGCAATAAAGAAATCACAAAGTGAATCTATGCTAGGGATGGAAAACCTAGAAAAGAGAACAACAATTAAAGATGCAAGCAACATAAACAGAAAGTAAGAGATGGCAAAGAGACTCTCAGGTATACAAGATATGATAAAAGAAACTGATACATGAATGGGTCAACGAAAATGCTACAGCTAAAATGTTTGTAACACAAAACATCCAGGAAACTTGGGACACTACAAAAATACCAAATCTAAGAATAAGGCCAAGAAAATACGTTCAACAAAATCATAGAAGAAAATTTTCCTAACCTGAAGAAAGAGATCCTTAGAAATAGAAAAAGCTTGCAGAACAGCAAATAGATTGGACCAAAAAAGAAAATACTCGTGCCACATGATATTCAAAATATTAAATGTACAAAACAAAGAAAGAATATTAAAAGCCACAAAGATAAAGACAAAGTAACATATAAAGGAAAACTTATCAGAATTATGCCAAACTTTTCAACAGAGTTTAAAAACCAGAAGGGCCGAGAAGATGTTTTGTACTCTTAAAGAGAAATCAGATGCCAGCCATGACTACCATAATTGGGAAAACTTTCATTTACCATAGGTGAAGAAAATAAGATATTCCATGACAAAACCAAATTTAAACAATATCTTTCCACTAATCCAGTCTTATAAAGGATACCAGAAGGAAGTCTCCACTACAAGGAGAGTAACTACACTCAAGAAAATTCAATAAAAATAATTCCTAGCTAAACTAATAGAAAATTTCTCTCTCTCTCTCTCTAAACCAATCTCTCTCTCTCTCTCTCTCTCTCTCCCTCTTCCCCCCTCTCTTTTTCTCTCTGTCTCTCTCTCTGTCTCTCTCTCTCTCTGTCTCTCTGTCTCTCTGTCTCTCTCTCTCTCTCTCTCTCTCTCTCCATCTTTATTAAACTGAGTATTTCTTATTTACATTTCAATTGTTATTACCTTTCCCGGTTTCCAGGCAAACATCCCCCTAATCCTTCCCCCTTCCCTTCTATATGGGTGTTCCCCTCCCCATCCTCCTCCCAATAGCCCTACCCCCAATAACCCTGTTAAAAATGGGGTTCAGAGCTAAACAAAGAATTCACAGCTGAGGAATGCCGTATGGCTGTGAAGCACCTAAAGAAATGTTCAACATCTTTAGTCATAAGGGAAATGCAAATCAAAACAACCCTGAAATTCCACCTCATACCAGTCAGAATGGCTAAAATCAAAATCTCCAGTGACAGCAGCTGCTGGCGAGGATGTGGAGAAAGAGGAACACTCCTTCATTTTTGGTGGGATTGCAGACTCCTACAACCATTCTGGAAATCAGTCTGGAGGTTCCTCAGAAAGTTGGACACTGAACTACCTGAGGATCCAGCTATACCTCTCTTGGGCATATACCCAAAAGATGCCCCAACATATAAAAAAGACACGTGCTCCACTATGTTCATAGCAGCCTTACTTATAATAGCCAGAAGCTGGAAAGAACCCAAATGCCCTTCAACAGAGGAATGTATTAAAAAATGTGCATCTACACAGTGGATTACTACTCAGCAATCAAAAACAATGACTTCAGGAAATTCATAGGCAAATGGAATGAGCTAGAAAATATCATCCTGAGTGAGGTAACACACTCACAGAAAAACACACATGGTATGCACTCATTGATAAGTGGATATTAGCCCCAAATCTCGAAATACCCAAGATGCAAGCCACAGACCACAAGATGCCCAAGAAGAATGATGAGCAAAATGAGAATGCTTCATTCCTTCTTAAAAGCGGGAACAAAAATTTCCATAGGAGGGGATATGGAGGCAAAGTTTAGAGCAGAGATTGTAGGAATGGCCATTCAGATCCTGCCTCACATGTGGCCCATATATGTACAACCACCAAAACTAGATAAGATGGATGAAGTTAAGAAGTTCATGGACGAGATATAGATCTCTCCTGAGAGATACAAACAGAGTATGTCACATACAGGGGTAAATGCTAACAGCAAACCACTGATGTGTGACTATGACCCCCTTTGAGGAATTAGGGGATGGATTGAAGGAAGTGAAGTGGCTTGCAACTCCACAAGAAAAACCATGCCAATGAACCAGAGCTTCCAGGGACTAAACCGCTACCCAAAGACTATACGTGGACTGATCCAGGGCTCCAACTGCATATGTAGCAGAGAATAGCTTTGTTGGGGCACCATTGAAATGGGAATTCCTTGGTCCTGCCTATGTTGAATCCCCAGTTAAGGGGAATGTTGTGAGGGTGGTAGAGGGAGATGAATGGGGGGGCATCCTTATGAGGGAGTGGGAGGGAATAAGTGTCTTATGGTCAAGAAACTGGGAAAGGAAATAACATATGAAACTCAAAATATAGAAATATATCCAATTAAAGAATATTACCCTTAAAAAGAAAAGTCTCCCAACCTAAAATAGCTCCAGGCCAGATAGTTTGGCATAGAATTTCACTTGATTTTCAAAGAAGAGCTAATAACAATACTACTCAAACTATTCTACAAAACAGAAATAGGGGGAACATTGCCAAACTTGTTCTGTGATGTCATCCTGACATCAAAACCACACAAAGACTCAACAAAAAAGAAAATTTCACACCAATTTCTCTTATAAACATTGATGCACACTACTCAATTAAATACTCACAAACTAAATCCAAGAACACCTCAAAAGTCATCCACATTTTAGGCTTCATTTCTGGAATGCATGGATGGTTCAATATTTGAAAATCCATCTATGTAATCCACTGTATAAACAAACTGAAAAAAATCACATGATCATCTCATTAGATGCTGAAAAGCCTTTGACAGAATCCAGCACCCCTCATCTTAAAAGATACAAGGCATACACTTAAACACAATAAATGCAGTATACAGCAAGACTTTAGCCAACATCAAATTAAATGGAGAAAAACTTACAAAAAAGTCTCCCCTAAAATCAGGGACAAAACAAGGAAGAGAAATCTCTTTAATACAGTACTTGAAGTCCTAGCTGCAGCAAGAAGAATACTAAAGAAGATTAGGGTGATATGAATTGGAAAGGAAGAAGTCAACATATTTCTATTTGCAGATGACATGATAGTACACATAAGTGATCCCAAACTTTCTACCAGATAACTTCTACAGCTGATACATACCTTCAGAAAGAGACCAGATACAAAAATACCAAAAAAACCAGTAGCTCTCTTTTATACAAAAGATAAACAGGCTGAGATATAAATCAGGGAAACAACATCCTTCCTAGTAGCCACAAATAATATAACATATATTGGTGGAACTCTACCCAAGCAGTTCAAGGACCTGTTAATCCAGAACTCTGAAGAATGAAATTGAAAAACATATCAGAAAATGGGAAGATCTCCCATGCTCATAGATAAGTAGGATTAATATAGTAAAAATGGCTATATTACAAAAGCAATTTATAGATTCCATATATTCCTCACCCAAACTGCAATACAATTCTTTACAGATATTGAAAGGATACTTTTCAACTTTAAATGGAAAACTAAAAATAATATGATAACTAAAATAATCCTCAACCATAAAAGACCTTTTGGAGATATTTCTATCACTGACTTCAAGCTGTGCTACAGAGCAATAGTAATAAATACTGCATGGTATTAGTGTAGAAATAGAAATGTTGATCAAAGGAATTTAATTGAAGACACAAAAATAAACCCATCCACTGACAGACACTTGCATTTTGACATAGCAACTAAAACCATTCAATGGAAAAAGAAAGCATCTTAACCAATTGGTGCTGGTCCTACTGGTCTTCATGTAGAAGAATGCAAATAGATCCATATTTATCACCCTGCACAAAATTAAAGTTCAAGTGGATCTAAGAACTCCACATAAAACTGAATCTGTTAAATCTTGGAAAAGAGAAATTGGGGAATAGCTTCAAATGCATTGGTATAGAAGATAACTTCTGAAACCATAGTGCAGGGACTAAGATCAACAATTAATAGATAGTAACTCATGAAACTGAAAAGTTTTTGTACAGCAAAGGACAGCATTAATAGTACAGGATGCAAAAGGCTCTTCACTAAGCTTACATTTGACAGAAGGCTAATATCCAAAATACATATAGATCCCAAGACACAAACTACCCAAATAATCCAATTAATAAATGGAGCACAGAGCCAGAGAATTGCCAATAAAGGAATCTCAAATGGTCAAGACAGAGTTAAAGAAATATTCAACATCCTTAATCATCAAGAAAATGCAAATCAAAACAACTCTGAGGCTTCCAAATTACAACCACCAGAGTAGATAAGATCAAAAACTCAAGAGAAAGCACGTGCTGGTGAGCATGTTCAGAAAGAGGGACACTCCTCCATTGCTTGACAGATTGAAAACTTGTGCAAGCACTCTGGAAACCAATCCAGTGGTTTCTCAGAAAACTGGGGAAAATTCTACCACAAGACCCTGCTATATCACACTTGGGCATATTCCTAAAAGATGAGCCATCATAACACAAGGAGATGTGCTCAACTATATTAATAGTAACTTTATTTGTAATAGCCAGAACTTGGTAAGAACCAGATGTCCCTCAACTGAAGAATGGATAAAGAAAATGTGATTCATTTACATAATAGAATATTATTCAGCTATTAAAAACAAGGACATCTGAATTTTGTAGGCAAATAGATGGAACTAGAAAATATCCTGCATGACACAAAAGGACATGCTTGCTATGTACTCACTTATAAGTGGGTATTAGCCATAAAGTACAGGATAACCATGGTATAATTCACAGACCCAAAGAAGCTAAATAGCAAGGCAGCTCCAAGGGAGGATGCCTGAATTTCACCTAGAAGGTGAATAAAATAGATATTGGAGGTGGAATTAGGTGGGAGCTAGGAGGCAGAGGGGAATGGGGTGGGCATAGAGAGAATTAGAGGGACAAAAGCATTTGGAGGCTGGCAAAGGGTGTGGCATCTCTAGATAATGCCAGAGACCTGGAATGTGAAAGGCTCCAGGGAATCTATGGAAGTGAGTCTAGGTGAGACTCCAAGCACTGGAAGAGTATGGAATGCAAACTGGCCATATTCTGTAGGTAGGCAGCACTCCCAGTAGAGAAATAAGGACACCAACCTACCCATAAATCCTTAGACCCAAAATGTGTCCTGTGCAGGGACAAAGATGGAGAGGAGACTGAAAGAATGGCCAACTAATTACTGGCCCAAATTCAGAGAAGCATGGGTAGGGGGACATGAGAGAAAGGTGGAGAGAAGGCTGCAATCAAGATGTAAATTGAATAAATAAATAAATTGATAAAAAGTATGGAATAAAATTTAAAATAAAAATGTATATATTAATAATTATATATATAATTATTATAATATATAATAATAACCTTATATTAATAATCACTTAAACTATGGTCACAGTAATCAATATACTGAACTGTCATCTACTGTGGATTCATAGACTAACACATTGCACACAACCCCCAGCCTTTGAAAAATTTTATCAAGAAGAAAAGCTTGTTTGTATTTCAAAGTCCAGTCTATTTTAGTAGTGATAATCTATGCCTTCAAGTTCTTTTAAAAATGGCTTCCATATTTAGAGTTTCTGTCAAACCTTTTATAATGTTAGTTATCATTCTTCCATTAACCTTGATAACATTGTTTTTGTCATTTTGATTCTTTTCAATTTAAGAAATTTGAACCAAACAATTCTTCTTTATGGTTATGTGTAGTATAACATGTGAAGAAGGTCAATGGACACTGGCCATAGCACCCAAGAACAGGAAGTCTGAACCCTTTCTTAGCTATACATTTTAAGAGTGTATGTAACAAATGGAAATGTGAAATAATTAAAGTGCATTGGATAAAAAAATACTTAGCGCCATTTCATTTTGGACATTTTAAATTTATCTATAACTGCCACATTTTCCTTTTTAAGTGTTTATTGACTGATGCTTTCTTCTGCCTATGAAAGTATATTATTTGCACTTTGGTTCATGACATTTTCTCACTTAGGTCATTGTGTTTTTAGACATTGACATGAATGCTCCTTTAAGGAAGAAATTGGAAGTAAGTGTGATATTTATAAATCCATTGAAGATTCCTGAGAAAGGGTTTTCTTGTACTCAGATATGGTTTTTTCCAGGTCAAACAGAGACTTTAGGGTCAGCAGGGAACCTTCATTTACCATGTTATATGTAGAGGCCACTTTCTCACATATGAACAAGCTTTACAACAGAAGGAATATGAGTATCCCTGTAGTCAGAAAAAATAGCAGAGGCAAACTATTCATGTGATGTTACAAGTGCCAGTCTTTGTAGAGAAGCCTTAACTATCCAGTGACATGTTGGGACAGAAGAATATAATCTTCCATTATGATATATAGTTAAATAACTACATTTACATTGCTGTATAGTTTGACAAGCTGTTAAATTCCTGTAGTTCTGGAATGCTTACAAAATAGCATCTGTGGTTCTCAAATTTGTACCTGACATTTATTCTGAGCTGGGTATAAAGATGTCTCTTCAGAGAGCTTAACATGCTGTGATTTCTGGTCACTTTTGCTCAGTAGACTTCCCCTTGTATTGACTTTTAATTTAATGTCTGTTTTTAGCAGTTTGGACATTGATGTGACAAGGATCCCCCAGTTCTGTTTGCTTCATCTTCATGTCTGATGAAAATAAATCCATGATTCCTGGATTTCTAGAATGCAATGGACTCCTGTCATAAACTTTGCAACATGCCATAATAGTTCATTTTTTCTCTTAGCTCTGGATTTAAAATGACTTTGAGAAGAGTTATTTGACTGTTGGTATCAACTAAACCTGTTGATGAATTCAAGACTTACGTGGGTCTGGGCTTTTCCTATAGTTTTGTTGGCTCCAATTTATCCTGGAAGAAGTGCAGCTCTGAGGACTTTGAATCTCACCTGTTTTATCTCACACTCATGTGGGCTCTCACTGTGGACATGAAACACATCAGAGTTCTGAGGTTCACTGTCAGCTTAAGTTGTTGCTCCTACCTTTAAGAACAATGTTTGTCCTTGATTACTTAAGAGAATCCTACTAATTTCATTTTACCTCCCCTACTTGACTCTCACTTGTTTTTTATTGGATATTTTTTAATCTATATTTCAAATGTTATCTTCTTTCCCTCTTTCCAGTCCGAAAACCTCTTATTCCCATCCCCTTTCCCCTGCTTCAATGAGGGTGTTATCCCCACAGCCCCACATCCCTTCCCACCTCGCTGCCCTGACATTACCCTACACTGGTGTATCAAGCCTTGGCAGGCCAAAGTGCTTCTCCTCCCAGTGATGCTCAACAAGGCCATTCTGTACTACCTATGCAGCTAGAGCCATGGGTCTGTCCATGTGTACACTTTCAATGGTGGGTTAGTCTCTGGGAGCTCTGCTTGGTTGATATTGTTCTAATGGGGTTGCAAACCTCTTAATCTCCTTCAATCCTTCCTCTAATTTCTCCATTGGAGACCCCATTCTCAGTTCAATAGTTGGCTGTGAGCCTTTGCCTATCTATTTGTCATGCTCTGCCAGAGCATTTGATGTTAGCAGAATCTTGCTTTTGGAAGATGGTGATGGGCTTCCAGTTGATGACAAACTTCCCATTCTCAGCCTTGACTGTGCCATTGAATTTGCCATGGGTAGAGTCATACTGGAACATGTAGGTTATGTAGTTGAGGTCAATGAAGGGGTTGTTGATGGCAATGATCTCTACTTTGACAGATGCAGAGGAGAAGGCAGCTCTGGTAACCAGGTGCCCAATGGACAAATGCATTCACACCAACCGTCACCTTCTTATCTACGGGAGGAGGCTGGCACTGCAGGAGAAGTTAAGGCTGTCTCTCGAACAGTGAAGAGCAGAGAGCTAACATCATTGTTTTTAATTCCTGAGTAGTACTCCATTGTATAATTTCTCTATCCATTCCTCTATCAAAGAACATCTGGTTTCTTTCCAATTTCTGGCTATTATAAATAACAATGTTTTGAACATAGTATTACATGTGTCCTTTTCATATATTGGATTATCTTTTGGGTATATGCCCATTAGTGGTAGAGCTGGGTCCTTAGTAGTACTATGTCTAATTTTCTGAGGAACCTCCATACTGATTTTCAGAGTGGTTGTACCAGTTTGCAATCCCACCAACAATGGAGGAATGTTCCTCTTTTTCCTCATCCACACCAGCATCTCTTGTCACCTGAGTTCTTGATCTTACCCATTCTGAGTGGTGTGAGGTGGAATCTCAGGGTTGTTTTGATTTGCATTTCCCTAATGACTAAGGATGTTGAACATTTCTTTAGGTGCTTGTCTTCCATTCAATAGTTCTCAGTTGAAAATTCTTTTTTTCCTTTTCTTTTTCTTTCTTTTTTTTTTTTTTTTGTTTTTTTTTTTCGGGCTGGGGACCCAACCAGGGCCCTTGAGCTTGCCTAGGCAGCCTAAACCACTGAGCTAAATCCCCAACCTCAAAAGAAAATTCTTCATTTAGCTCTGTACCCCATTTTTTTTAAATATGGTTGTTTGATTTTCTGGAACCTAACTTTTTGAGGTCTTTATGTACACTGGATATTAGTTCTCAATCAGATGTAGGATTGGTAAAGATCTTTGCCAAATCTGTTGGTTGCTGTTATGTCCTAATGACAGTGTTCTTTGCCTTACAAAAGCTTTGCAATTTTTGAGGTCCTATTTGTCAATTCTTGATCTTAGAGCAAAGCCATTGTTGTTTTCTTCAGTATATTATCCCTAGTGCCCATATGTTCCAGGCTCTTTCCCACTTTCTCTTCTAATAGATTCAATGTATCTGGTTTTATGAGGAAGTCCTTGAACCACTTGGACTTGAGCTTTGTACGGGATGATAAGAATGAATTGATTTGACTTCTTCTACATGCTGACTGCCAGTTGAACCAGCGCCATTTCTTAAAAATGCTATCTTTTCTCCACTAGATGGCATTAGCTCCTTTATCAAAAGATCAAGTGACCATAGGTGTGTGGGTTCATTTCTGGGTCTTCAATTCTATTCCATTGGTCTATCTGTCTGTCTCTGTACCAATACCATGCAGTTTTATCACTATTGCTCTGTAATACTGCTTCGAGTTCTGGGATAGTGATTTCCCCCTGAAGTCCTTTTATTGTTGAGGATAGTTTTCTCTATCCTGGGTTTTTGTTATTCAGATGAATTTGCAAATTGTTCTGTCTAACTCTTTGAAGAATTGGATTGGTATTTTGATGGGATTGCATTGAATCTGTAGATTGTATTTGGTAAAATGGCCATTTTTACTGTATTAATCCTGCCAATCCATGAGCATGGGAGATCTTTACATCTTCTAAGATCTTCAATTTCTTTCTTCATAGACATGAAGTTCTTGTCATACAGATCTTTCACTTGCTTGGTTAGAGTCACCCCAATGTATTTTATATCATTTGTGACTATTGTGAATGGTTTCATTTCCCTAATTTCTTTCTCAGTCTGTTTATCCTTTTAGTAGAAGGCAGGTACTGATTTGTTTGAGTTAATTTGATATCCAGCTACTTTGCTGAAGTTGTTTATCAGCTGTAGGAGTTCTTTGGTAGAATTTTGTGGTCACTTAAGTATACTATCATATCATCTGCAAACAGTGATATTTTGACTTCTTTTTTAATTTGTATTCCTTTGACCTCTTTTGGTTGTCTAACTGCTCTGACTAGGACTTCATTGAATAGGTACTGTATTGAATAAGTAGGAAGAGAGTGGGTAGCCTTGTCAAGTCCCTGATTTTAGTGATGTTGTTCCAAGTTTCTTTTCATTTAGCTTGATGTTGGCTACTGGTTTGCTGTATATTGCTTTTACTATGTTTAGGTATGAGCCTTGAATTTATGCTCTAAAATATAACAAAGATACATGCTCCACTATGATCATAGCAGCCTTACTTATAAAAACCAAAGGCTGGAAAGAATCCAGATGTCCAACACAGTAGTAGATACAGAAATTGTGGTACATTTACACATTTACTCAGTTATTAAAAAACAATGACTTCATGAAATTCTTAGGCAAATCAATAGAACTTGAAAATATTCTGAGTGAGGTAACCTGATCACAAAAGAACTCACATGGTATGCATTCACTGATAAGTAGATATTAACCCCCAAACTTGGAATACTGAAGACATAGTTTACAGACCACATGAAGCTAAAGAAGAAGGAAGACCAAAGTGTGGATGCTTCAGATCTTCTTAGATGGGGGAACAAAAATATTCCAGGAGGAAATATGGAGACAATGTGTGGAGCAGAGACTGATGGAAAGGCCATCCAGAGACTGCTGCACCTAGGTGGTCCATTCTATATACAGACACAAAACCCAGAGTATATTGTGGATTCCAAGAAACTTTTGCTGAGAGGAACTTGATATAGCTGTCTCCTGAGAGGCTTTGCCAGTGTCTGACAAGTACAGGGGCAGATGTTCATAGCCAACCATTGAACTGAGAATGGGATCCCCAATGGAGGAGTTAAAGAAAGGTCTGAAGTATCTGAAGGGTTTTGCAACCCCATAAGAAGAATAACAGTATCAACCCAGCAGATGCTCCAGAGTTCCCAGGGATTAAACCACCATCCCAAGGGAACACAGGGATGAACTTTTGGCTCCATCCACATATGTAGCAGAGAATGGCTTTGTAGGGCATCAATAGGAAGAAAGACCCTTGATCTTGTCAAGGCCTGATGCCCCAATGTAGGGGAATATTAGGGATGGGAGGTGGGATGGAATTGGTGGGCAGATGAAGCACCCTTATAGAAGTGGGGTGTGGGAGCATAGTGGGTTTCTGCTGGAGGGGAATTCTTGAAAGGGGTTAACATTTAAAATGTAAATAAATAATCCAATAGAAGATTAAAATGACCTTTTGTAAGTAGGTTTATAGTTATTGTTAAATTCTATTGATGAAATATGTGCTTATTTGGTTTTGTCTTCTCTCTTATTGGCAATTTGGGGAGGCAGGATGTTAGTCCTGTAGACTTTGCACTGTGCTTATTCTGATAACATACCCATGGGCTCTCACTCAGTATCTGAGTGGCAGCAACCATGGCAGTAGTCACAAGGGTCAGTGTTAGCTCATGCTGTTGCTATCACATACAACGGTGTTCTTTATGATAAGACATGTCCTAGGCCCTCTGGTGAATATAGTACCCATCTTTCACACTTGAGGCAAAAATATGAAGTGGTTTTTGCATCAATTTCCTTTACATCTGATGGTCTGACATAGACCTCTAACAAAACAACAACTTGTCATCTCAAGTAGACTATACCATCTGAAAATTGCCACTGGGCTTTATTGATAGCTTGTCAAAAGTTTTTCTGATCTGAAAGTGTGAATATCATGAAACAAATTCCACAGAATCTTCAATAAGTGCAGTTAGAAATGTTTAACCTAAAACATGTAGTTGTTAAAACTTTTTCTGTGGGAAACTTCATAAATTCAAGTAAATAAAGTAATTATATATAGCTTATTCAATATGCTGGATAACTAAATTATCTTTTAAATGTAAAATTGAAATAATATTATCAGAATTTACACTATTTTAATTTTTCAAACACAAATGTGCCTTTTGTGAAGTTATTTTATAAATTATGAACACCACACACACTCTAGCATGTTTTCATTTATCTCTGTAGAGATTTACTCAATGTATTATAAATTTGAATAGATTCCCTTTTTTACATTTAAAAACATGAATGTGATAGTTGTTATTAATTTCTCCTTCCAAACATGTCCTCAAGACTATAAAGAGAAATAGCTCATGCTGGCTGTCCTGTTTACAAGGCTTTTTGACATTAACCAAATGTTAAAGCAGGGTGAGACACACATCTATTAGGACTGTATAAACTAGACTTCACAACTGAAAGTGTCATTAGGCTAATTCAAGTCAGGGAATTGATGGCTGAAACCTAGGAACTAAAAAAATCTTGTTCTTCCCTGAAGGAGTGGCTGCAGGTTTACCCATACTCTCCTGTGGTCATCTTCCTGTCACAGTTTTCAATCTTGGAGAACAGCCATCTTAACATGAATTCATTTGTCTGTAGCTCTTCCATGCATGGATGGCAATGTTGACATTCGCCCTTGTTTCTAAATTAAATAATAGGACATTTCCCCTCTCCTTCTTAAGAATGTTTCCGCACATCACCTTGTGTTCCTGCATTAAGCAAAGGTCACTGATGGAGGACTCCAGATGGAAGTGGCTATTTGGCCTGTGAAGTGCTCCTACACAGCAAAGACTTAGAAAGGTCTTCCAAAGTTTGGATGATACCACCACATTATTCCACATAAGCAGAGATGAATAACTGTATGAATTGAGGAGATCAGAGGAGCTTAAGGGAAGAATTGCTTATAGACACATGGTTGAGTTAAAGAGAGCAGCATGTTAGAAAAACTCACAAGCAGAATGGATATTTACCCAGGATCCCCTTTAGTTAAATTTCCACTCCAGTGCACCTCTCCCTAGTTACTGAGTTAAGTTCTTGAATTCCAGGATGAAATTACCATAACTGTACCCCTCCAGGGAAGGTTAAGAGCATCATAGTCATTATAACACTCTTAAGTCTGTGACTAGCTATGTCTCCTTTAGAAGCTAAATTCCAACAAAAAATTCACTTGTTTGGAGATGGCAGGAATGAATTTCAGGTATACCATACAGTTTCTGGTAGAAGATAGCATTATATAGTGCAACCATCTTATGTATTAAAGATTTGGGAAAGCAATTAGGACCATAAATGCAACAGGTTAAGAATTTGAAAAAAAGTATTGTTTGTAATGGTTTAAAAGGGACAAAAGTCATATAGTTACTGACAAAGGCCAGTATCAGGATTGTTACTTTCATAAATGTTTTATCAAGAGGACCCTGAAGTCCTCTGTGCAGTAAACACCACTGCTATGAGATGTGCAGCAAAGCCACCCAGTAGGAGCCTAACAGTACAGACACAATGCTCTGATTTCAGGTATGGAGAACAGAATCTGACTTGATCTCTTCACTGTGCTTGAGTGTTTCACAGTGTCAATCACACAATGATGAATATACCAATGAATGGTTCACTTCTAAACCATTTTCCTGATTCTTATATATGGTCCCATGTACTCCTCTTTGGATCACTGATCACATAGGTTTTGAGTTGGCAAGAATGAGTGTTGAATTCCAACATTAAAAATAAAAAGAATATATAGAAACCCACGGCGAATCAAAATGTAGAGCCAAGTCCCAAGGGATAAATGTACTAAACAACTTTCTCACTTAAAGATTAGGGAACATCGTAGAGAATGTGGAAAGATTGTATAAGCCAGAACAGCAGGAGTTTACTTTGAGACTATGTCTTCTAATAATGTGAGAAATAACTCCCATGAAGCCTCACCAACATGACCGCCTGAAGAGAAGATGAAGAAAGAACAATAGGCATGACAACATGAAAGGTAAAGTTCCTTGGGGCCTTATCCCTACATAAAGAAATACAGGGAACTAAGAGTTAGAGAAATAATGTTCACCAGGTAAGAGCACACCTGTAGGTTTTCCTAAAGCAGATGGACAGCATTAAAACCTCACAACCTCAAATTATACAGTCTGAGCAGGTTGTTCTTAGGAATGTATTCCCGCCATGCTCTGTATGCTGTGGCAACTGTCGACACATAGGTTATCTTTTTCATTTATGTGTCAGTTTCTTTCAAAATGGATTTCTTGTTTCACCTTTCTTTCCCTGTTGACTATTAAAACCTATACTGGTCCTAGCACATAGTTTTCACTTAGCGAGGCATAATTGAAAGCTTTTAAAAGGGAATATTTTGGAAAGGTGTTGGTGAGAGTTCCTTTTCTGTTGAGGTTTAAGTTTTTTTCTTTTTTGGCTATTTAATTTTTTACATTTAAAATGTTATCCCCCTTCCTAGTTTCTGCTCGATAAACTTCCTATCCCCTTCCCACTCCCCCTAACTCTATGAGGTTGATCCCCCTCCTTCCCACCCACTCCCAACTCAGCACCCTAACATTCAACTACTCTAGGTCTTTGGGCCTCTATAGGACCAAGGGCTGCACCTCCCATTGATGATAGAAAAAGGCATGCTCTGGTACATACCCAACTGGAGCCATGTATTCCCCCTACCCCCAATGTGTACTCTTTTGTTGGTGGCTTAGTCCCTCGGAGTTTTGAGGGTCTGGTTGCTTGAATAATATTGTTCTTCCTATGGTGTTGCAAACCCCTTCAGCTCCGCCAGTCCTTTCTCTATGTCCTCCACTGGTTGGCTGCAACATCTTAGTCTGTATCAGTAAGGTTTAGTTATAAGCTTAACTGTGTCCTCATAGAAAGAATTGGATAGTGTTCTTTCTGAATACTTAATTTATGACCAAATGAACATGAACATAGTTTGCTGTACATTGTTAACTTTTTACTAGAAATCTCAAAGTTAGATGATAGAGATTAAAGATTGGTAGATAGATAAGTGATAGATTATAGATGATAGAAATAAATAAAGAGAGAAAGAAAGAAAAGAAGGAAGGATGGAAGGAAGAAAAAGAAAGAATGAAAGAAAGACAATAGATAGATGGATAGATGAGATGGATGGATAGATGATAGATAGATAGATAGATAGATACATACATACATACATAGATGACAGATGCATAATAGACAGAAAGATTTAAACAAATTATAAAATTAAGTTGAGTCACATATTTTACTGCAATCTGTACCCTATTCAAATGAAAGAATGGATATGGTCCAGGAATAACAGGTTTTCAGTCATTTGACTCCTTTCATTTTTTCTTGAGACATATGATATATACAATGGAAGAGTAAACATGAATGATACCAATATCTTTCTCTATAGAATCAGTTCTAAACCAACATGACTTTCTTCTTTCTGCTTTTGTTCATTTTTCTAACAGTTTATAATTCCCTATACTGCACTTTGGATTTTGAATATCCACCTAAATTTGTGGTTTGAAACCTTGGACCTCAGCCTATGGTACTACAGTGAGGTGTTGGAAAACTCAATAGGTAAAACCATTGAAACTGTTAGCCAATGTTGAACTTGCCTCCTTTAAAGATAATTTCTCAAGTGACAGTAATGGAAATCTGATTAGTGTATCATTTACAAGATCCTTTCCATTGACTTTTCCATTTATTCCCACCGTATGATTTAGTAATTGCTAATTAAATGCCTTAGGTGTCTACTGCAAGTGTGGAATTCTAGTTAATGGTTGCTCGGAATACTTTCTCATTTCTTAAAAATTAAATCTCTATCAGACCCCACAGAGATCCCAGGGATTAAAGCACCAACCAAGGAATACACACGGAGGGACCCATGGCTCCAGTTGCATATGTAGCAAAGGATGGCTTTGTCTAACATCAATGAGAGGAGAGAACCTTGGTCCTGGGAAGGCTCGATGCTCCAGTGTAGGGAAATGCCAGGTCTGGGAGGCAGAAGTTGGTGGGAGGATAGGGGAGCACCCTCATAGAATCAGGGGGAGGAAAATCTCATGGGGGAGAGAGCTGAGCACCAAAAAGTTCAGACAATCCTGAGACCACAGGAGAGACCACTCCACTACCTCTGCCCATATCCTTGGCCCAAGAGGAAACTTCATAGTATCTCTGAGTATAGGAATATAGTAGCAGTAAGCAGTAAGAACCTGCAGGGTCAGGCCTGCTCCCAGAACTGAACTGAACCAGTCACAAAGCTCCCTGCATACAAATGCCATGGGGGAGAGAGTTGGACCCCCAGAAGTGACACTACTGAGAACTCAGGGGAGACTACTCTCTGACCATATTCCTGACCTAAGAGGAAATTGCCTACTGCCATCTGTGCCCCCTGGGCACAGGGACCTAGGAGAAGTCAGGGACAGGACTCTTCCGGTTTCTGCCTATGCCAAGAGCTGAAAGACAGTCTCCAGGGGCACCTACACAATGAGAGCAGAGCTCACTGTTCCCAGATACGGCTGAAAGAAAACAGGTCTAAAGGAGTGCTGACACACAGGCCTACAGGAGGGTCAAGACACTGTCAGAGATAGCAAGACAAGCTAACACCAGAGTAAACCTGATGGACAGAGGCAAGAATATTGATGTAAAAATACTCAATAAAATTCTTGCAAACTGAATCCAAGAACACATCAAAATGATCATCCTTCATGATAGCCTTTTTTTCTGCCAAAAGCAATCTACAGATTCAATGCAGTCCCCATCAAAATTTCAACTCAATTCTTCACAGAGTTAAAAAGAGAAATTTGCAAATTCATTTGGAATAAGAAAAAAAACCCAGGATAGGGAAAACTATACTCAACAATAAAAAAGCTTCAGGTGGAATCACCATCTCTGACCTCAAGCAGTAATACAGAGCAATGACTATAAAAACTGTATGGTATTTGTACAGAGACAGGAAGGTAAGTCAAGAAGGAAGAATTGAAGACCCAGAAATTAACCTGCACAGCTATGGACACTTGATCTTTTACAATGGAGCTAATAACATACAGTGGGAAAAGATCACATCTTCAATCAATGGTACTGGTTCAACTAGAGGTCAGCATATAGAAGAATGCAAATAGATTCATTTTTATACCCCTGTTTAAATCTCAAGTCTAAGTTGATCAAGGACCACTTTATGGTTTTTCATGGATAAAACCAGATACCCTCAAACTAATAGAAATTAATTTGCAGGAGAGCCTTGAACACATGGGCAATAGGGAAAATTTCCTGAACAGAACATCAATGCCTTATGTTACAAGATCAAGAACCAACAAATGCAAAGGACACTGTCATTAAGCCAAAGCGACATACAATAGATTGGGAAAAGTTCTTTACCAATCCTACATCCAATAGAGGGCTAATATGGAAAATAACTCAAGAAGTTAGATTGTGGAGAATCAAATAACCCTATTAAAAACGGAGTACAGAGCTTAACTAAGAATTCTCAGTAGAGAAATATCAAATGGCTGAGAAGTACTCAAAGAAATGTTCAACATCCTTAGTCATCTGGAAAATGCAAATCAAAACAATCCTGAGATTCTACCTCACACCAATCAAAATCTCAGGTGCAATAGATACTGATGAGGATATTGAGAGATAGGAATACTTCTCTATTGTTGGTGGGATTGCAAGCTGGTACAACCATTCTGGAAATCAGTCTGGAGGATCCTCAGAAAATTGGATATAGTACTACCTGAATACTCAGCTATACTACTCCTGGGCATATACCAAAAAGATGCTCCAACATATAACAAGGACACATGCTTCACTATGTTCACAGCAACCTTATTTATAGTAGCCAGAAGCTGGAAAAGAACCCAGATGTCTTTCAACAAAGGAATGTATACAGAATTGTAGTACAATTACACAATGGAATACTATTCAGCTATCAAAAACAATAACTTTATGAAATTCATAGGCAAATGGGTGGAAATAGAAAATATTATCCCAAGTGAGGTAACCCAATCTCAAAAAAACATACATGGTATACACTCACTGATAAGTGGATATTAGCCCAAAATTTCGGATTATCCAAGATACAATCCACAGACCACATGAAGCTCAAGAATATGGACTACCAAAGTGCAGATGTTTCAGTCCTTCTGAGTAGGCAGAACAAAAATATTCATAGGAGGAGAAATGGAGACACAATTTCAGCAGAGACTGAAGGAATGGCCTTTCAGAGCCTGCCCCACCTGGGGATCTAGCCCATATACCTATAGCCATCAAACACAGACAATATTGCTGATGCCAAGAAGTGCTTTCTCACAGGAGCCTGAGAAAGCTGTTTCTTGAGAGGCTCTGTACAGTGTGAGAAATACAGGTGAATGTTTGCACCCAACCATTGAACTGAGAATGGGGTCCCTGTTAGAGAAAGGATTGAAGGAGCTGAATGTGTTTGCAACCCCATAAGAACAACTGTGCCAACCAACCAGAGTTCCCAGGGACCAAACCACGATCCAAAGAGTACACATGGACAGACCAAAGGTTTCAGCTGCATATGTAGTAGAGGATAGCGTTGTTGGGCATCAATGGGAGGAAAAGCCCTTAGATTTGCCAAAGCTGGATCCTCTCCCCCCCCCCAAAGTGGGGAAATGTCAGATTGTGGATCTGGGAACACCCTCATAGAAGGGGGAGGTGGATGTGATAGAGGGTTTATGGACAGGAAACTGGAAAAGGTGATACCATTTGAAATGTAAATAAAAATACCCAAAAAGATGATTGTATTTTCATCCACTACCATCTTCCCCTCAAATATATTTTTGGGCAATAAATTAAATAGGAGTTAGAACACAATGAAACCCTGCCAATAAATAATAGATGAGATGTATACACTGATCTTGGCAATGCCCTAGCTTTGAAGAAAACAAGATTAATTATGTCAAAGAAGAGACAAAAATGTTGATAAATGTCGAAATGCTTTGCTCTTTTCTTTTTTCTAAAATATTGATATCATTAAGTTAGATGGTAGAGCTGACTTGAGATTAAACATATGCCTCTGTGTAAGGGAAAAATAGTATGATGTCTAAAATTGTTCCTTATACGTAGTGGTGATTTTTGTACATAGTAGAATATTTTCTTAAATACCTATAAACAGTCTCATGTTTCTTGCTTTAGAGCTATAGCAGTTAAGTAGATGAAGGTAAAGTATATACTAATTAAATTGAAAATATGAATAAAAGAGGAAAAGAATTTAGAATGTGAACTTAAGATAGTATAATGTATGAAAATGAATATATATTTTCCAACATTGGTTTTCTAGCAGAAATTATATTTTCTATCCTGTTTTTACATATTTTCTTTTTTTTCTAAAAAACATTAATCTATGTATCTAACTATTCATCCATCCCCCCCCACCTATCCACCCACCCATCCCCCTACCTTCCTACCTATCTATTTAATGTGTCTCTGTGTGGGAGTCTGAGTGTATACTTGGGTACCAAATTCTTACAGGTCACTTTGGAGGCAAGAAGAAGGTTTTGGACTCCTAGTGGCTAGAGTTTCAGGCAGTTGTGAACTGTCATTATGGTATCTGGACATTGATAGCATCTGGGTTCTTTGTAAGAGCAGGAAATGCTCTTAACCTCAGAGCATCTCTCCAGCACTCTGTCTTTACTCATTTCTTTACTGTGACATTTCTCCCTTTCACCTCTGACCAATGCATTCTGTATTAAAGAACAACCTGGAAGTCCCATCAACTTTACATGCGGTCCAGTATGATATAGCAAGCACCCTAGAATTTTTCGAGAGCAGGTTGTCAAATTGAACAACATTCAATTCATTGTATTTTTTCATTGAGAGTTTATAGATTAGTGGTCAAAATGGCCAAATGAGTGTAATAATTAGTGATTCTGTGAAGAACATCTATGTTAATGAAAAGATTGACTGTAAATAGATAAAATTACTTATGAGATTGATAGCAAGGGAATCTCATTTTCCAGGAGAATGTCATTTAGTGCGTTTGGCTTTTTAGTCCATTCTGGATCTATGTGAACAGAGCAGAAAAAGAATTGAATACTAGGACTCCAGGGTTATGTATATTAAGTTGTCATGATGTATGACATTTTCCATATCAGTTGGTAGAAAAAAGCTGCTTTGATTAACTTCCATTTGGTTGAGATAGATCAAGAAACAGACAGTATAATGGTGGCCACAGATAGCAGAGTTGAATAGTAGGTGGGAGTCTGCTTGTTAAAATTCTCCTGATAAACTTCTGCAACCTAGAGTTGTCCCTATTGATGTATGTCTTAGTGACTTAATATGTCCAATGACAAATGTACCTCAAATTTAGAGGACTCAAGGTGAAATCCCGTGGGCAATAAATGTTTGAATGACCTCCTAAGATGCTAGCATGAGATTTTTTCCATTTTTTCTGATCCTCCATCCCATTCCAGAAGGGATAAGAGAATGGAAATAGCAATTGAGGAAGAGGAAACACTGTAGGAACTAATGATCTATCTTTCCTGCCATGTACAGTTCAGCCACCAGTAGATGGTGGGGGAAGTTCTAAATAATTTGAGTATGAGACTGATTTGAAACTAGTTCAAGAAAGCCTTGTTAGAACCGCAGTGAAGACAGCATTTGTAATATGTGTACAGTAATGTTGTGGAGAAAGAAGAATCTGGAAGCCTATGATTGATCTAGTGTCATTTTGTGCTTGTTATCTTCCCATATTTTTGAGTGATATTTCATTAACTTAGAGACAGTGCAGTTGTTCAATACTTGTATTATTTGCTATTACTCTGCAAAATTGGATCTCAGATAGTGGCTGGCTTTCATAAAATACCTGGAGATTTCTATGTTCTTGGCAGAATAGATAGACTTATTATCATAATCACTTGGCCCACACTAACACACACTGTGATCCTAAACTAAGTTATCCAGTGTCTTACTTTCAAACACACTTGTTGTTTGTGTCATATTTCAATAGGAATGTTTAAATTTTTAAAACATATTTGCTATTAATTGAAGAAAATAATCTCTGAGAAATTATTTTTTAAAAAAATTCACATTTGTCAATCATTTAATTTTTAGAATTGGGTACCCATTATATCCAAGTACACACTGAAAATATTTAAGCATAACTGAAGCATTAAAGGAGTAGAGCTTATGGACTATCTCAGAAGATGGTTTGAATGGGTACTTGGCATTTCCTAAATACTGTTCAGCATCTCAGGATCTTAATACACATGGCAACCTTTTTAGCATCATTTTGCAGGCAATTTAAAAGGCTATGAATAGCAAAGAGGTGAGAGTCTTCAACAAACACCTGCAAGGACTTCAGTCCTAAGCAGGGTGAGTCGTTCTCAGCTTCCTTGACTGCAGGATTAACCTAAGAGCCAAATGATAATCCATTACTTTGTACTCTTATTATTGATATTTGTTGATCATTAATTCTTGTAAATGTTGATTAAAAATTTGAGGATAATTTAGACATGTTATTCTTTAGCCAAAGACATAAATATTTTCTTATACCCATGTGATCTCAGATGAAGTATGTCCCATAGGAGTATACAGAAAGTGATAATTGATTTTTTATTGGAATTTTTTATTTACCTTCCCAACGTTAGCCCCTTCCCTAGTTGGCCATCCGTAAGCCCCTATACCATACCCCTTCCCCTTCTTCAATGAGTGTGTTCCCCCTCCCAAACCTCTCACCCCTTCCTGCCTCCATGCCCTGACATTTTCCCTTTGACATAGCGTTACTTAAGGTAGAATGGAGGAGTTAGTATTAGTTCTCTCATGAAGAAGTCTTTCCAGGGCCAGAGTTTTCTCTTGGATGTGCTATTTGCAACTTGTTAATGTTGGTAGCACAACATTGTTCTTTTCTTGCTTTCAGCCAAATCTATTCTCATACAACATAAGAAGGCAAAGCTATAGAAATGTTGAGGACTGTACGTGATAGATAGGGCTGGGATTCATGTGATTAGAGCTGATAAATCCAGGCACAGTTTTATTCTGACCAAGGAAGGTACTGTTTAAATTGCTTAAGGAGCAGCTGCCATCTCATGGGATCCCTGAATTGTGAGGTACCAACTGGGACACATTAGAAAACTTTGAAGTTGCCACCAAACTCTTCATCAGGAGAATGCATACTATATTGGATGCCAGAGATTCATTCAAGTAAGACAGAAATATTTGAACATTCATCCAATTTAGAGGTCACAGCTCCCATGAATGTGAAGAGTAAAAACGTGCAATGAGAGGACTCACCTGACTGAGCACAGTCCTAATGCCCTCCTGAAGTCTGGGTATTTTTCATCAATATCTCTGACTTTTGAAATGATAGCTTCAGGGGCTTCTTGCATTGCACTCATTTCGATCACTAGATGTTGCAAAGGGGTTTTCCAGGCACCCAACATTCTCTCAGTCTCAGTAGTACTTCGGGCTAAGCAAGCACAATTGAATAGTACATGGAACTGCAGATTTACTTACCTGTGATAACAACATGTGTTGCTCTAGCTGTGTAATGAAATTTTTTGTAAACATTAATTGTAGTATATTGATAGAGTGCTTATGAAGTATCAATGCTTGTAGAATATCCCAGTGAATGTTAATTCTACCTTGCTCTTATCTTTAACAGTTATTGATCTGTAGCAGAAATAGAGAATGTTGAAATAAAGACCTAGCTTCCTCTCCTTGCCAGAAATAAGACCCTGTGCCCTCCCTACAGTTTCCCTTGCTCACCATTTGTTTCCCTACATGCATGTGTTGGGCAGAGAGTTAAAGGAAACACACGGGACTTCAAGCTAAGTTTATCATCCTACTTAGTGACAGCCTTGTAGGTTAGGCGAAGTTAATCATATGGTGATTCCTGGCACTTTCAGGAAGTTGATTAAGTTAGAAATCTTGTTTGTGAGTTCTAAGGTCTTAACATAACTGAAGACTCATATTTTCTTTTACACTCTACATGGTTGCTATTTCTCCTAAATGCTCTGCTGTGCTCATATGAAAGGCAATCTCCTGTCAGCTCCCTTTTCAAACCACCTGCATGAAATTTATAACAGATTTCTGGTGCCATCAATAAAATCATGAAAGGAAAACAATTTATATTTAACTGAAATATTTATTGTGGTTAAAGCTTAAATTTAGGTGGAGAAATAATCGTTTTAAATTAGAGTTGGCATAGTATATTGACATTGTCATCAGAGTTCATAGTAGCATCCGGGAAAATGTGTATAGTGTCTTATAACACTCGCTTACAGAAGAAAACAATACAGTCAGGTGAGAACGCATAAGGAAGAAGCAAAGCAGAAGTAGACCCAAGAGAATCTTGAAGATGAAGAAGTGTGAAGACAAGTAATGAAAATACTGCGAATGAAAGAGCCCATAGTAAGATACAATAGATGCAGCTCAATTTACATTCCTTACACATAAGCAAATGCAAATTTAACCATGCAAGTTCACATCAGTTCAAGGTTTTCTATAGACTGATAGGTTCAACCCTGGGGCAAGGCTGCAGTTTAAATAGGGACACCCTCATGAATAATTTATGAATATGCCACAAGGTTACTTTGACTCTGATTTTACTTATAATTTATCAACTTTATAACCTTATTTTTCCATAGAGTGTCCACTGTTCCTCCATTTTCCGGCTAATGTCATGACCTACCTACCACACCTAATGTAGTCCCTGCTATGACCAGAGTACAACAGAGTCAGTGCCCTGTTTCATCTGATTTGGAGACACAAAACCAAGTTTGAGGACTCACCTGCTTCTGGAACATTTTCCTTTTTCTGTTTGGAATAGGGAGAAAAGAAGTGTGGCAGATCATGGGGAGCCTGAATGAGAACAACTGGCCGGGATCATATTGTTGAAACTGAAAAAGATGAAAACATTTAATTAGCTGTGCTTGAGCAATTCAATACAAGAATCCATAAACAGAGTGTTAGTGAATTAGTTATGTAGAAGAATGAATATTGCCTAAAATGGGAATTAAGAACAGTGGAGAGTTTATTTTTTACCTTTTCTCTTATTTTTTTTTCCATCTAACCTTTAACTTCCCGACCTCTTTCCATAGTAGCATCATCTTGTTCGCTCACTTCTCCAAAAAGCAAGCACTAAACCCACAAAAATGCAGATCACTGTTTGGTAGGTTGTCTTTCTCTAAAATGTAAATGTAAGCCCAATTCATAGTGACTATATATCAATATTTATCATTTTCTTACTTTCCATTTGTACAAACGACTATGAATTTTTAACAAGGCTTTATAAAATTGTATTTTATAATAAAAATTGTATTTTTTATTATCACCAAAATTTATACCTTGCCCATATAAAATCCTACCTTCAGAATGCTACTGTGTTGACTACAAACTAAAACTATTATAAAAAATGCATATCTTATGAAGTATCTGATAAAATTAAAAACAGACATATATACTTTCAATATGAATATATTAAACAATTTAAATTATTTTAGCAATAAATGTTATTAAACTTACTTCAGCTAGCATATCTAGTTCTTAAGTTTAATAATTACTAAAGCAAAAAAAATTAATGGAGTGCTAGGGTTATTAAAAAGTTGAAAAATTGTTAGTCAAGAATAAGGAAGGAAAGAGACTCTAATTAAAAGAACCAATACAAATATATTATTTAAAAATTATGCTCTTTGTTTGCACTCATCGATGTGTGAAAGTCTTCATCTATTGTGACTTCCTTTCTTGACTTAGAGCAGATAGCAATCAGCCTTCCAAGAACCTCCATCAGGAGGAGAGGACCTTGTTATAGTTCTAAACAAATTCTCCTTTTGTAATTGTAAACTCAGGTCTTTCAAGTTTTCAAACCATAACTTGTAGGTTTGGGAACTTCTGAGGTCTCCTTATTCTTCTTGTTCTGTTGTTGTTGCTGCTGCTGCTGCTATTCTTCTTGTTCTTCTGCTGTTCTTGTTCTTGTTCTTGTTCTTGTTCTTCTTGTTCTTGTTCTTGTTCTTCTTGTTCTTCTTGTTCTTGTTCTTCTTGTTCTTGTTCTTGTTCTTCTTTTTCTTCTTCTTCTTGTTCTTGTTCTTGTTCTTGTTCTTCTTGTTCTTGTTCTTGTTCTTGTTCTTGTTCTTGTTCTTGTTCTTCTTCTTCTTCTTCTTCTTCTTCTTCTTCTTCTTCCTCTTCTTCTTTTTCTTCTTCTTCCTCTTCTTCCTCGTCCTCCTTCTCCTCCTCTTCTGCTTCTCCTCTTCCCCCTCCTCCTTTTTCTTCCTCTTCCTTCTTCTATAACTCTTTCTCTTCTACCTCCTCCTCAACCTCTTTCTCCTTCTTCTCCTCCTCCTCCTCCTTCTTCCTTCCCCTTTTTTCTTCCTTCTTCTTATGTCATTGTTGCTTTTATTTCAATTCTTTTCATTTGCACCTATTCCCTGGAATACAATTCTTTGTACTGGGTAATGGGCAGTGCTTCATTTAATGAACACAAATGAAGAGTGTCCCCAATAGCCAAGATTGGGAAATAATTCTTGTTTGCATAACCCTTTTAGGGTTTTGCCTCAAAAGTTAGAAATTTTTAAGAAAATTAAATAAAATATGTTAGAGAACAGACAAAACATCATTAAGTTTTTGCAAATGTAGAGATTTATGAAGTGTCCTATTTGCTTTACTTATTAGTAATTGATGTGTCAGGCTGTGGTATCAAGCTTATGACAAGACTCTCCTTATCCTCAGTGTTTAAAGTTGGTTCATGGTGTTTTTTTTAATTAAACCACAGTGAAACCCCATCATGGCCTGTCAAGACCCTTCTTGAGAAAAAGCCACAAATAAATTAATGTACTTACAAATTCCTTGGAGTCTTCTCATGAGATTTGACTGATGTTCTTACATATGTTGCCAACCCAGTCAAACATGTTCACATGAGTAAACTGTCAATACCCACTTATCATATTCTTCAGGGACACAGAGGTAGAGAACCCTTCCTCCCACAGGCACATGTTTGCAAACAGCAGCAGGAGCATTGTCCCTGTTACAATAAAAGGAATTGTTTTGATGATCTATTCATGTGAAGTTACAAAGGTATCTGTCTAAGAAAGCCGTATCTACCCCTAGTGTCTTCTTCTTGTTCAGTATGGTATGCTTTTTTTGGGCTAGGATGAGAGAATAACAATCTTTTGCTATAAAAATTTAGTTAAGTAATTATTTTTGCACAGATATAAAGTTTGAAGAGTTGCCAGCTTCCTCTAATTCTGAAATGTTCCCCAAAGTGTATCTGTAATACATTTAGTTTTGGATCACACATTAATTCTGAGCCTGGGTAATTCTGACATGGGTATATGACTTATATCATTCTCTTGACAGCTTAGCATCTCATGGTTTCTGATGGGTCTCTGTTGTCAATCTTTCCACAAGGATTTTATTAATTTCTTTATTTTCTTGGTTGTTTATTAATCATGGTTGTTTTTACTCAGTATCTGATATTAGCAGTTAGGATATTGATGTGGAAAGAACAGCATAAGCCTCTTTGCTTTCTTTTCATAGCTGGTGAGAATTAACATATGATCACCAGATTACTGCAACTGAGGATAAGGAGAGTTCTTAAGTGTTGTGCCTCAGCCTGGTGTAAGTAGATAACCACAGTACTATCATGGATTTGTCCATTACCTGAAAGATTTAGTTCTTAACTTGAACTATACAATAGCCTCGTGGGAAGACTAGGCCTTTCAAATTGTTGTCAAATCCTGTTGATTAAATAGATGCCCTAAATAGTTAATTAATTTTCTCCATAGTATTCTTAGTAGCATTTCAGTAAGCAGAGTGACAGAAATGTAGACTTTGCAGCTCTCTTGTCCCCTTGTACACACCTATTGTCTTCGATGTTCATCTGTGTAGCAGGGGCCCCATCAGTAGGCTTAAGGTTCAGTGTTAGCTGTCGTTGTTTCTACTACTTGTTAAAAAAATACTTTGTCCTTGACACATAAAAAAGAGAGATACTAGGAATTTAATTTTTTTGTACTTATAAGCTAGGATGCAGAGCAAAATGTTTTCAGAAGTAACAACTACCCTACATGAACATGCTTCTCACAAAAGGATTTCATTCATCCCTGTCTAGAATAGCTGAAGACAATGTACATGAACACACTTTTGGTGCAGTGCCTCAATTCCTACTTTGGATGTGAAACATACAGAATGCTGTAGAATCATCACAGTCTTTATCAAAGCATAGTGGTCTCCTGTGTCAGCTGCTTTCCTGCCCACTGCCAATCTACAGGCAGCAAAGCAAGGTTTACAGGTGCCCTTGAGGAGAAAGCAGCATTGAAACTACCTCTGTCAGTGTGAGGGAATGGGAACCATCCCAATAAACATATTTTGGGTTAAAAAACAAGCTTTGTCTGTCAGCTTTGTCTTGACAGTTACCTGGAACCAGAAATTATTAGCTTTTCCTTTTTGAGTTGTGGCAGATTGGACCTAGGGACCCTGCCATCTCATTTCTGCCACAGGTTCCGATTCCAGAGGACAGACATTCTGAAATGAGTGATTCTTTATCCTGGAGGGGTTCTGTGCACTAGAGGTGAAGCTGACATTCAACTTGTACACATTTGATTCAAGCACTCGCTTTTCCTGCAAACTCCAACAGAGAAATCCAAGTCTCTAAACATATTTCTGGAACAAGGAAAGTTAATCTTTTTGACAACCAGTGATATAAGAGTCTCTCTCTCTCTCGCTCTATCTATCTATCTATCTATCTATCTATCTATCTATCTATCTATCTATCTATCTATCTATCTATCTTCCAGAATACCACCCCCAAGCAATGCAGACCTGTGAAGCATAAGTAAGGAACATGTAGAATCACTGGGCAAGTTTCAGGAAGTGGTAACAACACTTTTATCATTATCATAGCCCCAGCTACATCTCTGTTGTTTTAATTATTTCTTCATCTTGACTAGGCTCCAAACTATGTGTTGTATCACCACAACTACCTTCGCCTCATGAATGGATGGCCATGTCATACTTAGAGGGAAATAGCTATTTGCTGACAATTCAGATTTTCCTCAAGCCTTCTTCTGTCAATACCTTCTTCTGTCTACTCTTCAGCAATGTCCCCTAAAATCTGAAATAGGTAATATGTTCTTTTGATTTTTGAAAAATGATCATTGGACCACTGTAGTACTATCTTTACTTATTCTGAGTAGGTTGATTAGCATGAATCATTGTCAGTAAATACTAACCACTGTAGGTTTTTCCTTTGCAACCTAGGTTGATACCTGAAAGCATATTTGTATATATATGTATGTATGTGCATATATATATATATATATATATATATATATATATATATACATACCAGCACATTTTGATATGGTTAGTAGGCACATGGTGCATATTTATCTAAACTACAGTGAAAAATCTCCCTACTGGAGCCTATGATTTCCCTAGCCACCTAGCCATATAGATTTAGCTTGACTTACATTATAAAACATGATTTCCTCCATATAGAGCAGGAATTATATCTAATCACAAAGTACCCATAGGAGTTAGGTTGCATTCCTATTTACATCTTTCTTGGCTTGAGGTTATGCTAAATAACCTGAAGCTGTGCAGACCTACTGGTGACACATCACCCAAGTATCTAACATAGGATATTTTTGTGCTATCAAACCTAACTAGCACATTGCAAGATTCCAACTCAAGGCCAGGTTTATTTCTTTATATTTTAAAACAAAAACAAACCACGTTAAAACCAAAGCAAATGGTGTCTTCAGCAACAGAGACTTAACCATTCTATTTTGGCATATTATATATATTCTCCTGCCTCACCACTCAAGCATTCCCATATTCTCGGGCTTCTAGACTTCACAGGACCAAAGGCCTCCCCTCTCACTGATACCAGATAAGGCCATCCTCTGTTACATATACAACTGGAGCCATGGGTCCCTACAAACTGTATTCTTTTGTTGGTGGTTTATCAACCATGGGGTCCCTGCGCTCAGTCTTATGATTAGCTGCAAGCTTCCACATCAGTATCAATAAGGCTCTGGTAGAAGCTCCCAGGAGACAGCTATATCAGACTCCTCTAAGAAAGCACTTCTTGGCATCAGCAATAGTGTCTGGGTTTGGTGGCTGCATATGAAATGGATTCCATGATGGGAAAGTTTCTGGATGGTCTTTCCTTCAGTTTCTGCTCCACTCTTTGTTCCATATTTCCATTAGAGAGGAGTAATTCTGGGTTAAAATTTTTGAATGGGTGGGTGGCCCCATCTTTCAACTGGGGGCCATGTCTAACCTCTATGTATTGTCTCTACAGGTTGTCCCTCCCATTTGTTAGGCATTCAGGTAATGTCATCCCTGTGGGGTCCTGGGAGATTCTTGCTTTCCTGGCCTCTGGGACTTTTTGTTGGCTAACCCCATTTCCCATCCCCCAAAGCTAATTGAACAATCTCTGTTCAACTTCCTAACCCTCTGCACATCTCTCCTGTCTCCTCCCACACCTGATAACGCCCTTTTTCCTCTCCCTCTCTCTCTCCTCTCTTCCTCCAAAGTTCCTCCCACCTTTTACCTCCCATGATTATTTTGTTCCACATTCTAAATAGTACTGAACCATCTACACTTTGGTCTTACTTTTTCATGAGGTTCATATGGTCTATAAGTTGTATGGTGGGTATTCTGAGATTTTTTTCCTAATATCCACTTATTAGTGAGTACATATTATGTGTGTTCTTTTGTGACTGGGTTACCTCACTCAGGATGATATGTTAGGTTCATCCATTTGTCTGCAAATTTCACGAAGTCATTGTTTTTAATAGTTGAGTGTACTCCATTGTGTAAATGTACCCTATTTTCTGTATCTGTTCCTTTGTTGAAGGACATATCGGTTCTTTCCAGGTTCTGGATATTATAAATAAGGCTACTATGAATATAGTGGAGAATGTGTCCTTGTTATATGTTGGAACATTATTTCAGTATATGTCCAAGAGTGGTATAGCTGAGTGTTCAGGTAGTACTATGTCCAATTTTAGCTACATTGTCAAAGATCAACTGACCATTGCTGTGTGAGTTCATTCCTGGATCTTCAATTTTATTCCATTGATCTGTCTCTGTGGCAATACCATGCGGTTTTTATCACTATTGCGCTATAGTAGAGCTTGAGGTCAGGGATGGTGATTTCCCCAGAAGTTCTCTTATTGTTGAGAATAATTTTCGCTGTCTGAGGAACTGCCAGACTGATTTACAGAGTGGTTGTACTAGCTTGCAATACCACCAGCAATGGAGAAGTGGTCCTCTTTCTCATTCTCACCAGCATCTCTTGTCACCTGAGTTTTTGATCTTAGCCACTCTGACGTGTATGAGATGAAATCTCAAGGTCATTTTCATTTGCATTTCTCTGATGGCTAAGGATGTTGAACATTTCTTTAGGTACTATTCAGCCATTTGTGATTCCTCAGTTGAGAATTCTTTGTTTAGCTCTGTACCCCATCTTTAATAGGGTTGTTTGGTTCTTTGGAGTCCAATTTCATTAGATCTTTGTATGTAGTGGACATTAGCCCTCTGTTGGATGTAGGATTGGTAAAGACCTTTTCCCAATCTATAGGTTGCTGTTTTGCCTTAAGGACTGTCCTTTGCCTTACAGAAACTTGAGTTTTATGGAACACCATTTGTCTATAGTTGATCTTTGAACTTGGGCCATTGGTGTTCTGTTAATGAAATTTACCCCTGTGCTAATGTATTCAAGGTTCTTTTCCAATTTCTCTTCAAATGGATTCAGTGTATCTGATTTTATGTGGAGGTCTTTGATGCACTTGGACTTGAGCTTAGTACAAGAAGATAAGAATGGGTCCATCTGCATTCTTCTACATGCTGACCCCCACTTAAGCCAGCACCATTTTCGAATGAGCTGTCTTTTTTCCCCTGGATGATTTTAGCTACTTTGTCAAAGATTAACTGACCATTGCTGTGTGGGTTCATTCCTGGGTCTTCAATTTTATTCCATTGATCTGTCTCTGTGGCAATACCATGTGGTTTTTATCACAATTGCGCTATAGTAGAGCTTGAGGTCAGGGATGGTGATTTCCCCAGAAGTTCTCTTCTTGTTGAGAATAGTTTTTGCTATCCTGGGTTCTTTCGTTGTTGCAGATGTTGTTGAAAATTGCTTTTTCTATCTCTGTGAAAAATTGAGTTGGATTTATGATGGGGATCATATTGCAACTGTAGATTGCTTTTGGGAAATAGGCCATTATTACTATATTAATTCTGCCAATCCATGAGCATGGGAGATCTTTCAATCTTCTGAGGTCCTGTTCAATTTCTCCAGAGAATTGATGTACTCTTCCTATAGAACTTTCAATGGTTGGTTATTTTATATTATTTGTGAGTATTGTGAAGAGTGTTGTTTCCCTAATTTCTTCTCTGCTCAATTATTCTTTGAGTAAAGGAAGGCTACTGATTTATTGAATTAACTTTATATCCAGCCACTTTGCTGAAGTTGTTTATCAGCTCTAGGAGTTCTCTGGTGGAAATTTTGGGATTATTTAAGTATGCTATCATATACTCTGCGAATAGTGACACACTGACTTCTTCCTTCCCAATCTATATACTTTGACCTCCTTTTGTTGTCTAATTGCTCTGGCTAGCACTTATACAGTACTATATTGAATAGGTAGGGAGAGAGAGGGAAACCTCTAGTCCCTAATTTTAGTGGGATTGCCTCATGTCTCCCTCCATTTAGCTTGATGTGGCTACTGGTTTGCTGTATATTGTTTTTGCTATGTTTAGGTATGTGCCTTGAACTCCCGATCTTTCCAAAACTTTTAATATGAAAGGTATTAGTTTTGTCAAATGTTTTTTTCAGCATCTAATGATATAATCATGTTTTCTTTCTTTTAGTTTGTTTATATCATGGAACATATTGATGGATTTCTGTATATTGAACCATCTCTGCATCCCGGGGGTGAACCTACTTGAACATGGTAAATGATCATTTTGATGTGTTCTTGGATTCAGTTGCCGAGAAATTTTTTTATTGGATATTTTTTATTTACATTCCAAATGTTATTCCCTCTCCCTGTCTCCCAGACATAATCCCACTATCCCATCACCCTTCCCTTCTTCTATAAGAGTGTTTCACTCCCAACCATCCCCCCTCTCCCCACTAACATTTCCCTACACTGGGGGGCGGGTATCCAGACATGGCAGTGCCAAGGGCTTCACCTTCCATAGGTACACAACAAGGCTGTACTCTGCTACATATGAAGCTGGAGCCATGGGTCAGTCCACGTATAGTCTTTGGGTAGTGAATTGTTCTCTGGGGAGATGTGGTTGGTTGGCATTGTTGTTCTTATGGAGTTGCCAGCACCTTCAGCTCATTTAATCCTTTCTCTAATTCCTCCAACTGGGATCCAGTTCTCAGTTCAAAGGCTTGCTGATATCATTCTCCTCTGTATTTGACATGAGAGACTGTGCTTCTCAGGAGACAGCTATATTAGGCTCCTGTCAGAATGCACACCTTAGCTTCAATCTTATCTAGTTTAGGTGTGTGTGTGTGTGTGTGTGTGTGTGTGTGTGTGTGTGTGTGTTTATAGGTTCTATACCCATCTGGGGCAAGCTCTGAATGGCCATTCTTTCAGTCTATGCTCCAAAGTCTTGTTTCCATATCTCCTGATGTGAATATTTTTGTTCCCCTTTTAAGAAGGAGTGAAGCATGTGCAGTTTGGACCCCTTCTTCCTAAGCTTCATGTGGTCTGATGATTGTATCTTGGGGAATTTGAGCTTTTGGACTAATACCCACTTATCAGTGAGTGCATACCATGTATATTCTGTGATTGTGTTAGTTCATTCAGGATATGTTCTAGTTCAATCCATTTGCCTATGAATTTCATGAAGTCATTGTTTTTGATAGCTGAGTAGTACTCCATTGTGTAGATGGACCACATTTTCTGTATCCATTCCACTGTTGAAAGACAGCTGGGTTCTTTATAACTTCTAGCTACTATAAATAAGGCTGCTATGACCATAGTGGAACATGTGTCCTTGTTATATGTTGGAGCATCTTTTGCATATGCCTAGGAGAGGTATAGCTGGGTCCTCAGGTAGTACAATGTCCAATTTTCTGAGGAACCTCCAGACTGATTTCCAGAGTGCTTGTACCAGTTTGCCATCCCAGCAACAATGGAGGAGTGTTCCTCTTTCTCCACATCCTCACCAGCATCTGTTGTCATCTGAGTTTTTGATCTTAGCCATCCTGACTGGTGTGAGGTGAATCTCAGCTTTGTTTTGATTTGCATTTCCCAGATGACTAAGGATGTTGAGCATTTCTTTAGGTACTTTTCAGCCATTTGATATTCCTCAGCTGAGAATTATTTGTTTAGCTCTGTACCCCATTTTTAATAGGGTTATTTGGATCTCTGGAGTATACCTTCTTGAGTTCTTTGTATATTTTGGATATAAGCCCTCTATCTGTTGTAGGATTGGTAAAGATCTTTTCCCAATCTGTTGGTTGCCGTTTTGTCCTAACCACAGTGTCCTTTGCCTTACAGAAGCTTTGTAGTTTTATGAGGTCCCATTTGTCAATTCTTGATCTTAGAGCATAAGCCATTGGTGTTTTGTTCAGGAAAATTTCCCAAGTTCCCATATGATTGAGGCTCTTCCCCACTTTTTCTTCTATTAGTTTGAGTGTATCTGGTTTGATGTGGAGGTACTTGATCCACTTGAGCTTAAGCTTTGTACAGGATAATAAGAATTGGTCAATTTGCATTCTTTTACATGCTGACCTCCAGTTGAAACAGCATCATTTGCTGAAAATGCTATCTTTTTTTATACTGTATAGTTTTAACACCGTTGTCAAAGATCAAGTGACTATAGATTTGTGGGTTCATTTCTGGGTCTTCAATTATATTCCACGGATCTCTCTGCCTGTCTCTGTACTAATACCACACAGTTTTTATAACAATTGTTGTATAATACAGCTTGAGGTCAGGGATGGTGATTCCACCTGAAGTTCTTTTATTGTTGAGTATAGTTTTCCCCATTTTTTTTGATATTCCAAATGAATTTGCAAATTTTTCTTTTTAACTCTATGAAGAATTGAGTTGAAATTTTCATGGGGATTGCATTAAATCTGTAGATTGCTTTTGGCAGCAAGATGGCTATTTTTACTACATTAATCCTGCCAATCTATGAGCATGGGAGGTTTTTCCATCTTTTGAGATCTTGTTCAATTTCTTTCTTCAAAGTCTTGAAGTTCTTATTGTGCAGATATTTCATTTGTTTAGTTAGAGTCACACTGAGCTATTTTATGCTATTTGACACTATGGTGAAGGGTGTCACTTCCCTAATTTCCTTCTCAGCCTGTTATTCTTTGAGTAGAGGAAGGCTACTGATTTGTTTTAATTTTATATTCAGCTACTTAGCTGAAGCTGTATATCATCCTTAGTAGTTCTCTGGTGGAACTTTTGGGGTCACTTAAGTATACTATCATATCATCTGTAAATTGTTTTATTTTGACTTCTTCCTCTCCAATTTGTATACCTTTGACCTCCTTTTTGTTTTCCGAGTGCTCTGGCTAGGAATTCAAGAACTATATTGCTTAAGTAGGGAGAGAATAGGAAGCTTTGTCTGGTACCTGATTTTAGTGGGATTGCTTCAAGTTTCTGTCCATTTAGTATAATGTTTGCTCCTGATTTGCTGTATTTTGCTTTTACTATGTTTAGGTATGGGCATTGAATTTCTGATCTTTTCAGGACTTTTATCATGAAGGGTTATTTACTTTTGTCAAATGGTTTGTCAGCATTTAATGAAATGATCATGTATTTTTCTTTGAATTTGTTTACATTGATGGATTACTGTATATTGAACCATCCCTGCATCCCTGTGATGAAGTCTACTTGATCATGAAGGGTGATTGTTTAGATGTGTTCTTGGGTTCAGTTTGCAAGATTTTATTGAGTACTTTTGTGTCGATATTTATAAGGGAAATTGTTCTAAAGTTCTCTTTCTTTTTTGGTCTTTATGTGTTATAGGTATAAGCATAATTGTAGCTTCATAGAAGGAATTTAATAGTGCTCCATCTATTTCTATTTTGTTTAATAGTTTGGAGAGTATTGGTATGAGATTTTCTATGAAGGTCTGATAGAATTCTGCATTAAACCCATCTGGTTTTGGGTTCTTTTTAGTTGGGAGACTTTTAATAACTACTTCTATTTCTTTAAGATTCATGGAGTTGTTCAGATGGTTTATCTGTTCCTGATTTAATTTTGGTACCTCCTATTTGTCTAGAAAATTGTCCATTTCCTCCCAATTTTCCAGTTTTTTTTAATATTGGCTTTTGTAGTAGGATCTGATGATTTTTTTGAATTTGCTCAGATTCTGTTGTTTTGTCTCCCATTTCATTTCTGATTTTGTTAATTTGGACACCCTCTCTGTGCCTTCTGGTTAGTCTGGCTAAGGGTTTATCTATCTTGTTGATTTTCTCAAAGAACCAGCTCTTGGTTTTGTTGATTCTTTGTATAGTCCTTTTATTTCCACTTGGTTGATTTCAACCATAAGTTTGATTATTTCCTGCTTTCTACTCCTCTTGGGTGTATTTGCTTCTTTTTGTTCTAGAGCTTTTAGGTGTGCTGTCAAGCTTCTAATGTATGTTCTCTTCTGTTTTTTTTTGTTTGTTTGTTTGTTTGTTTTAGAGGTACTCAGAGCTATTAGTTTTCCTCTTAAAACTGCTTTCATCGTATCAAGTTTGGTTATGTTGTGTCTTACTATCCATTAAATTCTAAAATGTCTTTAATTTCTTTATTTCTTCCTTGACCAAGTTATCATTTAGTAGAGTGCTGTCCAACTTCCATGAATTTGTGGGCTTTCTATTCTTATTGTTGTTATTGAAGACGAGCCTTATTCCGTGATGATCTGATAGAATGCCTGGGATTACTTCATTCTCCTTGTATTTGTTGAGGCCTGTCTTGTTACCGATTATATGGTCAATTTTGGAGAAGGTACCATGAGGCTCTTCTGAGAAGTATGCATATTTATTTTCAGAATTAAATGGGTTTAACAGATATTTATAGAACATTTCATCCTAAAATAATATTCATGAATTTATTTTTCACTGACTGCCTTCCTTTTGGAAAGTGACGAGCTGTCTTCACAGAAGCCTGGAGTTCTGTGCTAAGGTGCTAAGGCTATGTCCTGATGCTATTGTATCTACAAACCTCTCTGTATTTATTCTAAAATCCAAATGCTTCCTTAGACTCCAGAGGCCAGGAAGTTTTTCTGTCTCCTTGTTCCCAGTGACCTTTGGCTTTAGACTTTAGCAGATAGCTTCTAACCAGTCATGTCAACTGTTACCAATTTATTCAATACTCTACTTTCATCATGTGAAGGGGCCACCTTCTTCTCTGGTGCTGGTGCAGGTGTTATCAGAGTTAGGAAATGAAGGTAGTAGCACTAACCAGGAAAGATGGCTCACAGCTGTAATTTCAGCACTCAAAATGCGAAGCAACAGGGTGTAGAGTTCTAGGCAGCCTGGGATATATAGTGTGTTCAAGGCTAGCCTGAGCTACAATGTGAGATTCTGTCTCAAAAATAATAATTTTGCCTTTAAAAAGAATAAATAATCCAGCGCTGTTGTGCCTGTAACAAGACAAAAATATGTCACATGACCCTAGTAAATAATTATAATTTTAATTTAATATATTTTACTTCCACATTATAACACTTTAGCTAATACTCTTGGTGTTTGAAATATTATCTTGATAACTACTGATTGGAATTCACTAGATATGTCAATAAGGAACAAACTTTGGAAATAAATTAGCTATCTATTTCACCTTAGAAATAAGCACAGAATAGAAGAATGATTTTTTTGTTTTTTGCAGTTCAGCCTTGAATGTGTACAGCTGAAAATCTTGTTCTCCACCTTAGATCCCTTAGCCTTGTAACTTTAGACACACATACTAAAAAGTCTTTAATTTCTTTCTTATTTCTTCCTTGACGTAGTTATCATTGAGTAGAGTCTTGTCAGCTTCCTTGTGTATATAGCCTTTCTGTTGTTTTTGTGGTTATTGAAGACCAGCCTTAGTCCGTGTTGATATGATAGGATACATTGGATTATTTCCATATTTTTGTGTCTGTTGAGGCCTGTTTTGTGACTGAATATTTCTTCAATTTTTGAGGAGGTACCATGAGGTGCTGAGAAGAAGGTATACTCTTTTTTTTTTTTTTAGGATGAAATGTTCTATTGATATTTGTTTAATTAATTTGGTTCATAACTTCTTTTAGTTTCTGTTTTTATAATCTGTCTATTGGTGAGAGTGGGATGTTGATGTCTGGCACTGTTATTGTGTGAGGTTCAATGTATGCTTTAAGCTTTAGTAGTTTCTTTTACAAATGAGGGTGCCCTAGCATTTGAAGCATAAATGTTAAGAATTGAGCTTTCATCTTGGTAGATTTTTGCTTTGATGAGTATTAAGTGTCCTTCCTCATCTTTTCTGAAAACTTTTGGTTGAAAGTTGATTTTAAATTGATATAGATGTTCCATAAAAACATAAAAATATGGGAAAGGTGGTGGCATGTAACTTTAATCCCAGCAGTCACAAGGCAGAATTAGGTGGATTTGTGTGAGTTCAAGGGTATCCTTGTCTACAGAGCAAAGTTTAGTATAGCCTGGGTTACAAAAAGAACCCTGTGTCAAAAATCAAAATGAGGATGATGGTGGTGGTGGTGGTGGTAGAGAGGATAGTGCTATAATGATAATTATAATAGAACTTTCATTGGATCTAGCTATACTACTCCTTGGTATATACTGAAGAACTCTATATCTTAGTAGAGAGAACCTTAACCAGGTTCATGCTGCTCTATTCATAATAACCAGAAAATGTTTATGTGCCTAGTTACTATTGACTAGTGGCTACTGAACATATGTTATGATTATACAATGGATATCACACAGCTCTAAAGAGAAAATTGTGAAATTTTCAGGTAAATGAGTAGAGATGGAAACATTAATTCTAAATGTGGCAATCTAGGCTTAAAAGACAAACCAAATGTTTTCTCTAATTTGTTTATGTGAGATCTGAATATAGCTGTATTTATTTTGTTTAGAATATTCATAGAGATAATATTCTTTCCAGGTCATAGAGAAGGGATTTAAAGGGCGATATGACAAAAAGCACTACCATAAGGGGATGAAAGGGAACTGTGGAATAGGAAATGATAGATGGGAAGACAAAGTGGAAGAGGGCAACCAGTAGAGATAAATAGCACTTAAGATTTTTACAAAGTTAGATATAAACCCACTACTGTATGTTTCCTAAAATACAATTATATGCACACATAAATAGAGTTAAAATGTAGTTATTCTATAATGGGACAACAAAACCACTATGAGGTATCAGAGACTAACAAATAAAAAATCCAGTGCCAGGAATATCTTAGTTCTTGTTGAGTTAGCCAGTGAGGTTCTGAAGGCTGCTAAACATTATAGTTTAAAAACATTCCAATGATTTGGTTACCTTTCAGAACTTGATAGTAAAACCATATTACTGGAGACACTACATACTTAAGTCACAGAACATGAACAAATTAACAGAAAGTTAATCTCTATTGGCAGGCTTTCATAGTGCTGGAAAGTTCTATAAATGCTACTGGAGGAGAGAGGTAAACATCAGTTATACCCAGATGAGAATGAGATCTATAATAATGGTGATAATACAATGTGATCTACAATAACGGCCTCGCAACATATGCTCACAAATAAACGACTTTATAATGGATTTAAGGACTGTTCCACAAGATGAATCCTATGCCTGGCACCATTACTGACCTGAGAATCTGTGGCTAGATAGGTCATAGGCCCTAGGGAAGAAGCCACTACTATTATTCTAGTATTATGAAACAGACTGTCTTAGTCACTGTTCTATTGCTGTGAAGAGACTTAACAAACATGGAGCTTGTTATTGGAGAAAGCATTTAGTTGGAGACTTGTTTACAGTTCAGTCTTAGTCAGTTATCATTATCGTAGGATTGTGACAGCAGTCATGGAGAGCATGGTACTAGAAAAGTAGTTGAAAGCTATATCCTAATTCAAGGCAGAGGAGAGTCTAGGCCTGGCATGGACTTTTGAAACCTCAAAACCCACATTTTCTTTAACAAGAACAATAGCTCCTACTCTTTTTGATCCTTTTGAAGACTTCCACTTCCTGGTGACTAAACATTCAAATAAATGATCTTATAGGGACCAATATTATTCAAACCACCATATGGACATAGAATTAAACTTATGCCTAATTACTTAAATTATACATGTAGATTAAGGCAACTCTCAACCCCAATCAGAGAAGCTTTTGTTTATAGGAGATAGTGGTCAACACAGAGACCAATAGTTGGCCAAGGTAAAGAGACTATAAGATTGCAGAATGTTCAGTCCTAAAGGAAACATTTATACTAAACCTCCTCCAAAGGCTCAGGGCTCATTTTCGAAGATGGAGCAGAAAGATAGTAAGAGACAGAAGTAGTGGATAACTGTAAGAAGAAGGTCTTCTGGACTTAGCATGGCAGCTGTCCATGTGGACCAACAACAGCTATGAAAACATTCACAAGACCTGTGCGTGTCCCAAGCTGTATCAAATCCCAACATTGACAAAGGAGCTAGACATATAGTTCCACTACAATTCTTAGGAATATTGGCACTTGTTAGCTACTGGGAGAATAAAAGTCAGTTCCCTTTAAGTGTGTATCCTCAGTTAAAGTGACCATGTTCCACTGGGAACCCACACATTGATGCATATCACGTAGCACTAATGGGACTTGATTAAAAATAAAAATAGTTAAAAAGTTGGATGGGAAGGGAAGGTGGTGTGGTTCTGGAAGAGTTGAGGAAGGAAGGATGAACATGATCAATCATGTGGTACAAAATCCTCAAAGAATTAATAAAAAATATTCAAACTGGTAGAAAAGTAATCATGTTCACACTATTTTTGTCAATAACTTTATGATTTATGAACATCTTTATTCAACATACATGGTATGTTCTTTCAAATACTTGGATGCTATAGCTACTGTTTTATGTGGTTTTTGAAGCCTGTGTAATATGAGTTATTAATATTATGTAATGCCACCTTTTACATCAAGTGTATATAATTTCCAAAGCTTTGCTGATGCATGTTCCAAATGATTGAAATTAATTTAATACTTAAGAGGATCTAAAGAAACATGTTAAATACTATTGATGTAAAAACAAATCCTATTGCTTTATACAATCATTTTCTTCAAAGAGCAATGCTAGGTTCAATAGGGTAGATGTTTACACTACTTTATTTAACATTTGTTAAAATAGTAGTATGTTCCACAAACCATTTGATTACTCATCTTTACACATTTACATGGGGCCATGGAGCTGGAGAGGCAAGAGTATCATATACTACTGAACTCAGCCAGAAATTCATGGAGGACAGGGCTTGTTTTCATCTCTTACAGTCTATGACGTCAATTGGCTTCATGTATCTGATTGTTTGTGGGCTGGCCCTTTGATAATTTTCTTTCTGTGAGCCATATTTGTTTATTGAGAAGATCCAAGTCTACATAAGCAATGTCCACTCTCAAAAGTTATTGCTCCACCCTAAAACATAATTTCATCTTTATTTGACCTCACAGGAAAAGCTGTCTGTATATATGATGTTTCTCAAGAGTACATGCAATCCTAGAGGTGGAGAATATTGGCTAATCACTGCAGTGTGGTTGATTGTCCATCCTCAGGACATGCTAGAGTCTTTTCGCTTTCACTGGTCTTTCTTTAATATACATCCACTATGATTTATTTCTCTCTATGTACTAGTTAGTTGCAATGAGCTTGTGCTCATTTTGCTCCAACATTCACCTCAAGAATTTTTACATAATAGATTACCAAAGTATGTACAATTTAACCCTTGGGCCTCAGAAGCACAGTTATCTTGCTAGAGAAGTGGCTAGGGTTCTTACCTCACTGAATCAGCCCCCTCGTAGCAGTCAGTGCACCTCTTCATCCCCTTTGCCTGTTATCTTTTAGAGTCATTCTAAAATCCGTAATGATCACTTCTGGTGCTCTCTCTACCGTTTCTTAGGAACTTCTCTTTGATGCCCTTACACATCTCACTGCATTGTCCTTTGAGTAACCACTTTTCTCCCTGTCTTTTCCTGTTTTTACTCCATCTTGATTCATTTAGAAATTTTCAAAACAATTTATATCCCAGTAATGGATATAACTCTGTCTGACCCCTCAAAATTTCCCACTGTGACTGTAATTTTATGAAACCTACTTCTGGGAAAGATACAAAGGCTTCAGCTTCCAACCATCAGACAAATACATTTAGCAACCAAGAAGTCTAGTGGACCAGGAATGTGTGAGGATATTACATTCCTCAATTTTTTCATCTGTTATACAAAATGAAGATGATCTTTTTCTCAATTCCTGTAACAACAGGAAAGGACCAGAGAATGGGAACGACAGACACATTTTTACCTGATGTAGTTTTTGTCTACTGAACTTTATAAATTATACTGGGCATAGGTATGGCTTGGTGGAAATTTACTTATTCCCTTATTTCTTATTCTTTCTTCCTTCATTTTCCCCAAACTATAAGTAAAACAAATCAGTTCATTTTATCTATTTTCTTTCACCAATTCTGTTGCCTAATTTTCTTGGAAAACAGCCTGCCGTGAAGGGCTCCGATATGCTTACGAGCTAGCTTGGATGAATCTAGCTGCAGAAAGACTCCTGAATAACTTGGTTGGATTCAGAAGTCCCAGCTATTGGACATGGGTATCAGTTACTTTTTAGTGCATATTAGTAAATTGGTTTTCTTAAAATCTTATTTTCTTAAAGTTTTATTTATTTTTATTCATGAGTGTGTACCTCTGTGAGTTCTGTGTGTAACACTTGTGTCAGGGTTGTTGCAGAGGCCACGTAGTATCAGATCCCCTAGATCTGGTGTTATATACAGTTGTGAGCTGCCTGGTGTGGGTGCTGGGAAATGAACCCTAGTTTTCTGAAGGAGCATTAAGGTTCTTTTAGCTGCTGAGTCATTTCTGTAGTACCAAAATAGGACTTTTGATCTTGTAAGAATAATCTGCTGTCAGAGACTGAGCCACCATTCAAGGAGCATACATGGGCTGGTCTATGACCCTCTGCACATATGTAGCAGAAGACTACCTTGTCTGGTTTCAGTGGGAGAGGATGTACCTAATCCTGTGGAGAATTGATGCCCCAGGAAAGATGGATGCTGGGGGGTGAGGTGGGGTCAGTGTGTGGGTGAGGGGTTTGGGTAGGTGGGTGGGGGTGTACCCTCTCAGAGCTAGAAAGAAGGGGTATGGGGTGAACCACTCTGGGAGTGAGGACTAGGAAGAGGGGCACATTTACATTTGAATGTAAACAAATAAAATAATTTAATAAAAAATTAAAAATCCATTTGTTAAAAAGATAGTATCTGGTTGTCTGCTGTGATAAATATATATTATATATAATAGAATATAGAATATTCAAAATACATTTGCATATTATATGATATGTAATATAAAATATACTTATATAATATATGATTAATATAAAATTTATGATATATGATATATGTTGTATGATGTATGATATATGACAAAAGACATATATACTACATGCTTCTTACTATATGATATATGTTATATGCTGTGTAGTATATACTATATATAATACATAATCTCTAATAATACATATGATTATAAATTGCAGTTATATATAATTATAATTATTGTACATAAATATATCACATATAATATATCAAAATTATATATTTATTTTATATAATATACAATATATCTCATTAAAAATATAATATACAACTATGAATACGTTATTTATATTTATTATATGTCTTCTAATATAATATATATAAAAATTTTATATAATTTATTATAAATGAAGAATATATTATATTATACATTGCATATTATATTTAACAATGTACATTAAAATATATATTATAAATCATTTCATAGTATATATAATTATGCTTAGCACACATATAATGTATTATTTATTATATACTATAGATTATACATTATTCATCATATATTTTATGGATCATGTATTTCTATAATATATATTCTTACATATATTATATAATATGTATGAAAATATATTTATTTTTATAGTCAAGATATATTTTTACTACTGTGCTTTTATAAAAATCTCATTATCTAGTTTTTTTTTTTAGGCTGCAATTTGGATACTTTTAGACCTTCCCTTATTTTCATCCAATCTTACAGTAATTCCTTTCTGTATTGCTCCAGCTGCAAATTAAATGTTTTAATATACTTTGCTTATTTTTCACTCAGCTTCTGTAACTTTTAGTTCCCTGGTTACTTGTCATCCATTTGGAAGTATGTAGTGTGCTTGCATAGGTTTAAAATTTTTCTGTTATTTAGTTATTTCATTTCTGTTCTCATTGTAACTAGAAAAGAGATTCTGTAGATTTCTGTACCTTTCATTTTGTTGGTGCTTTGATAGTGTGTAGTTTGGCCATGAGCAGGAGCTTGGCATTGTTCATTCTAATCATCTGGTTACACCTGTGGTGCCTGCAAGTATCTTTTTGTCTTATGATAGACTCCTTCATAACCCAACAAAAGGTATGTACCAGCTTACAACTGTCTGCCCCTCAAGTTCCTATTTCACCAAAACACAAGATCATATTATATAGTTCACATCCCTAAGCAGGTGTCCAAATGTGATCTCCAGGGTGTGCTCCAATGCCATGTCCACCATGAACACTCTTCTTATGGGGAGGTTTTGGGGAGGAATGGGCAATGCCTACTCATAAAACAAACTTGCTACTGTTATTCTTTTATGTTTTGTTGCTTTGTTTTTCTATCCATACCCACTGTTCTCAGAGCTTTAGGGGAAAGCCATGAATTATGGTAACTTTGATTCTAACATTAAACAAAGCTCAAGAATTTTGTGTATTTGAAGTTACAAAAAAAAAAATTCTGTGTAGAACATTGTATATCCCTGCCTCTTCTTTGTTCTTACATGCAGATGACCTGATATGAAACTGGCTAGTGTAGTTTCCACTCCACAATATCTTTTTCCTTCACAGTATTGAGCACAAGAAGAAATGCTAGATCATTCTACTCTCCAGTGACCTGTTAGTTCAAGTTACATGCCTTCCAGAAGCTTCTAGGTTCTATGTCAAGATATAACTAGGAACATTATAGAACTGTGGCATTCTATAATGGTCTCTGATGCAAAAAGAAGCTTTGATGAGAAGTGATAACTACATTTATCTATGAAGGAATATCTATAAGGATGTAGGAATATAGCAACAGTCAGTGGCAGGTATCTGCATCTCGGATCTGTGCCCAGAACTGAACAGAAGGGGTCAAACAGCTCCCTGCACCCAAATCCTGTGAGGGAGTGAGCTGAACCCTCAGAAGTGCAACACTCCTGAGAAATCAGAGGAGACTACCCTCTGCCCACATTCCCTACCCAAGAGGGAATCATCTAGTGCCATTTGTGCTCCCTGGGAACAGGGACCTAAGAGAAGTCAGGGGCAGTACCCTTCCAATTCCTGCCTGCTCCAAGAGTCACTTGGAGTGCCTACACACCTGAGAACAGAGCACTCTGTTCCAAAAAAACGCTGAAAGAGAACAGGAAAACAGGTATGTAGGAGTACTGACACAGAGTCCTACAGAAGGGTCAAGCCACTGTCAGAAACAACAAGCCAAGCTAACACCAGAGACAACCTGAGGGTGAGAGGCAGGCACAGGAACCTAAACAAAGGAAACCAAGACTACTTGGCATCATTAGAATCCAGTTCTCCCACCAAAGCAAATACTGGATATCCAAACACACAGAAAAGAAAGATTTAGATTTAAAATCACATCACATTTGATGATGATGATGATGATGATGATGATGATGATGATGATGGTGGTGGTGGTGGTGGTGGTGGTGGTGGTGGTGGTGGTGGTGATGATGTGATGATGATGATGATGATGATGGAGGAGGACTTTAAGAAGGACATAAATAACCCCATTAAAGTAATACAGGACAACACAAGTAAACAAGTAGAAGCCCTGAAAGACAAAACACAAAAATCCCTTAAAGGATTACATGAAAACACAAGCAAACAGGTAAAGGAATTGAACAAAACCATCTAGGATTTAAAAATGGAAATAGGAACAATAAAGAAAGCACAAAGGAAGACAACCCTGGAGATAGAAAACCGAGGGAAGAGATCAATAGTCGTAGATGCAAGCATCACCAAAAGAATACAAGAGATAGAAGAGAGAATCTCAGGGGCATAAGATACTGTAGAAGACATGGACACAACCATCGAAGATAATGTAAAATGCAAAAAGCTCCTAGGCCAAAACACACAGGAAATACAGGACACAATGAGAATATCAAACCTAAGGATAATAGGTATAGAAGAGAGAGTGAAGACTCCCAACTTAAAAGGCCAGTACATATCTTCAACAAAATTATAGAAGGAAACTTCCTTAATCTAAAGGAAGAGATGCCCGTAAACATACAAGAAGCCTATAGAACTCCAAATAGATTGGACCAGAAAATGAATTCCTCCCTTCACATAAGATTCAAAACATCAAATGCACAAAACAAAGAAAGATTATTAAAAGCATAAGGGAAAAAGGTCAAGTGACATATAAAGGCAGACCTATCAGAATTGCACCAGATTTTTCACCAGAGACTATGAAACCCAGAACATCCTGAACAGATGTCATATGGACCCTAAGAGAGCAGAAATGCCAGTCCAGGCTACTATATCCAGCAAAACTCTTAATTAACATAGATGGAGAAACCACGATATTCCACGACAAAAACCAAATTTACACAATATCTTTCTACAAATCCACCCCTATAAAGGATAATAGATGGAAAAGCCCAACACAAGGAGGGAAACTACACCCTAGAAAAAGCAAGAGAGACACACAAACATAATTCCACCTCTAACAAGAAAAATAACAGGAAACAACAATCACTATTCCTTAATATCTCTTAACGTCAATAGATTCATTCTCCAATAAAAAGACATAGACTTACAGACTGGATTTATAAAGAGCACCCAGCATTTTGCTGCATACAGGAAACACACCTCAGAGACAAAGACAGACACTACCTCAGAGGAAAAGACTGGAAAACAATTTTCTAAGCAACTGGTCCCTAGACACAAGCTGAAATAGTCATTCTAATATCAAAGAAAAATCAACTTTCAGCCAAAAGTTATCAAAAAAAGTTAAGAAAGGACACTTCATACTCATCAAAGGAAAAATCCACCAAGATGAACTCTCAATCCTGAATATCTGTGCTCCAAATGCAAGGGCACATACATTCATAAAAGAAACCATACTAAAGTCCAAAGCACACATTATACCTCACACAATAATAATGGGAGAGTTAAACATTTCACTCTCATCAATGGACAGCCATGGATATGGAAAATAAATAGAGATATAGAGAAACTAACAGAAATTATGAACCAAATGGATTTAACAGATATCTCTAGAACATTTCATCCTAAAAGAATAGAAAATATCCTCTTCTCAGCACCTCATGATACCTTCTGCAAAACTGACCATATAATATGTCACAAAACAGGCTTCAACAGATGCAAGAAGAGTGAAATAGTCCCTTGTATCCTATCATATCACCACAGACTATGGCTGGTCTTCAATAATAACAAAAATGACAGAAAGCCCACATACACATGGAAGTTGAACAATGCTCTACTCAATGAAAACTTGTTCAAGGAAGAAATAGAGAAAGAAATTAAAGACATTTTAGAACTTAATGAAAATAGAGGCACAACATACCCAAACTTATGTGACACAATGAAAGCCGTGCTAAGTGCAAAATTCCTAGCTCTGAGTACCTCCAAAAGAAACTCGACAGAGCATACACTAGCAACTTGGCAGCACAGCTAAAAAGCTTGAGAACAAAAAGAAGCCAGTACACACAGGAGGAGTAGATTAGAAGGCAGAAAATAATCAAACTCAGAGCTGAAATCAATCAAGTACAAGCAGAAAGAACTATATAAGAATCAACAAAATGAGGAGGTGGTTCTTTGAGAAAATCAACAAGATAGATAAACCCTTAGCCAGACACCAGAGGGTACAGAGAAAGTATCCAAATTAACAAAATCAGAAATGAAAAGGGAGACATAACAACAGAATCTGAGGAAATTCAAAAAATTAGCAGATCCTACTACAAAAGCCTATATTCAACAAAACTAGAAAATCTGGAGGAAATGGACAATTATCTAGACAGATACTAGGTACTAATGTTAAATCAGGATCAGATAAACCATCTAAACTGTCCAATAACTTCCTTAAGAAATAGAAGCAGTTATTAAAAGTCTCCCAACCAAAAAAAGCCCACGACCAGATGGATGTGGTGGAGAATTCTATCAGACTTTCATAGAAGACATTATACCAGCACTGTCCAAACTATTCAACAAAATAGAAACAGAAGTAACAATACCCAATTCCTTCATGAAGCCACAATAATGTTTGTACCTAAATCACACAAAGACCCAACAAATAAATAGAATGTCAGACCACTTTTTTTATGATTATCATTGCACAAATATTCAATAAAATTCTCACAAATCAAATACAAGAACACATCAAAATAATCATCCATCATGACCAAGTAGCCTTCATTCTTGGGATAAAGGGATGGTACAATACATGGAAATCCAACAACAAAATCCACTATGTAAACAAACTCAAAGAAAAAATACATAACCATCACACTAGATGCTGAGAAAGCATTTTACAATATTCAACACCCCTTCATGGCAAAAGTCTTGGAAAGATCAGGAATTCAGGGCCCATACCTAAACATAGTAGAAGCAATATAAGGCAAACCAGTAGCCAGCATCAAACTAAATGAAGAAAAACTTGAAGCAATCCCACTAAAATCAGGGACAATACAAGGCTGGCCACTCTTTCTTTACTAATTCAATATGGTACTCAAAGTCCTAACCAGAGCAATTATACAAAGTGATAGAGATTGGAATGGAAGATGTCAAACCATCACCATTTGCAGATGATATGATAGTATACTTAAGTGAACCCAAAACTTCCACCAGTGATCTCCAAGGCTTGATAAACAACTTCAGCAAAGTGGCTGGATATAAAATTATCCTAAACAAATTAGTAGCCTTCTTCTACTCAAAGATTAAACAGGCTGAGAATTAAATTAGGGAAATGATACCCTTCACAATTGTCACAAATAATATAAAATACCTTCCTGTGACTCTAACCAAGAAAGTGAAACAATTGTATGACAAGAACTGCAAGTCTCTGAAAAAGGAAACTGAAGATCTCAGAAGATGAAGAAATCTCCCATGGTCATGGATTAGCAGGACTAATATTATAAAAATGACCATTTTCCCAAAAGCAATCTCCAGATTCAATGTAATTCCCACCTAAATTCCAACTCAGTTCTTCATAAAGTTAGAAAGAACAACTTGCAAATTCATTTGGAATTACAAATTCCCAAGATAGTGAAAACTATTCTCAACAATAAAAGAACTTCTTGGGGAATCACCATCCCTGGCTCAAACTGTATTACAGAGCAATACTGATAAAAACTGTATGACATTGGTACAGAGACAGGCAGGTAGATCAGTGGAATAGGATCGAAGACCCAGTAATGAACACACACACCTATGGTCACTTGATCTTTGACAAAGGAGCTAAAACCATCCAGTGCATAAAAGATAGTATTTTCTACAAATGGTTCTGGTTCAATTGGTGCAGCATGTAGAAGAATGCAAATTGATTCAGTCTTATTGCTGTGTACAATGCTGAAGTCCAAGTAGATCAAAGACACTTCAAACCAGATACACTCAAACTAATAGATGATAAAGTGGGGAAGACTCTCCATCACATGGGCACTGGGGAAATTTTCCTGAACAAAACAACAATGGCTTATGTTCTAAGATCAAAAATTGATAATGGGACTTCATAAAATTGCAAAGCTTCTGTAAGGCAAAGCACACTCTCATTAGGACAAAACGGCAACCAACAGACTGGGAAAAGAGCTTTATCAATCCTCCATCTGATAGAGTGCTAATATCCAATATATACAAAGAACTCAAGAAATTAGATTCCATAGAATCAAATAATTCTATTAAAAATGGGATACAGAACTAATCAAAGTATTCTCAACTGAGGAATATAGAATGGCTGAGAAGTAGCTAAAGAAATGTTTAATGTCCTTTGACATCATGGAAATGCAATTCAAAACAACCCTGAGATTCCACCTCACAACAGTCAGAATGGCTAAGAGCAAAAATTTAGGTAACAACAGATGCTGGCCAAATAAAATGCGGAGAAATATGAATGAACACTCCTCCACTTTTGGTGGAATTGCAAGCTGCTACAACCACTCTGGAAATCTGTCTGGAGGTTCCTCAGATAATTGGACATAGCACTACCTGAGGACACAGGCATACTACCCCTGGGCATATACCTAAAAGATGCTCCAACATATAACAAGGACACATGCTCCACTATGTTCCTAGCAGCCTTATTTACAATAGCCAGAAGCTGGAAAGAGCCCAGTTGTCCTTCAACAAAGGAATGGATACAGAAAAGGTGGTACATCTACACAATTAAAAACAATGACTTCATGAAATTCCTAGGCAAATAGATGGAACTGGAAAATATCTTGTTTGATGCAATACGAACACACACACACACACACACACACACACACACACACACACACACACACACAAACACAAACACACGGCGTGTACTCACTGATAAGTCGATATTAGCCGAAAGGCTTTGATTACCTAAGAAACAATCCAAAGACCACATGAAGCTCAAGCAGGATGACCAAAGTGCAGCTGCTTCAGTCCTTCTTAGAAGTGGGAACCTAAATATTCATAGGCGATTATATGGAGACAAAGTATGGAGCAGAGACTGAAGGAATAGCCATTCAGAGCCTGCCCCACCTTGGGATCCAGCCCACAGACATACAGCCACTAAACCCAGACATTATTGCTGATGCCAAGAAATACATGCACAGCCTTATATAGCTGTTTCCTGAGAGGCTCTGCCAGAGCATGACAAATTCAGAGGCAAATGCTTGCACCCACCACTGATTGGGGTTCCCACTGGAGGAGTTAGGGAAAAGATTGAAGGAGTTGAATCAGTTTGCAACCCCATAAGAACAACAATGCCAAACAACGAGAGCTCCCAGGGACTAAACCACCACCCAAAGAGTACAAATGGACAGACCCATGACTCTAGCTGCATATGTAGCAGAGCATGGCCTTGTTGGGCACCAGTGGAAGGAGAAGCCTTTGGTCCTGCCAAGGCTGCATCCCCAGTGCAGGGGAATGTCAGTGTGGGGAGGTGGGAAGGGGTGTGTGGTTGGGGAGGGGAGTTACAACCTCAGAAGAAGGGGCAGGTGGGATGGTATAGGGGCTTTATGGACAGGAAACTGGGAACGAGGATAACATTTGAAATGTAAATAAAAAATATCCAATTACAAAATAAAAAAAGAAAAAAGAAAAGAGAGAAAAAAGAGAAATGGCATTTTAACTGTCATCTTAATATGATCAAATTTCCTGCAGATTAGCATAAAGATGAACTTCCACGAATAAACACCATTTAGATGAATTAATTACTTTATCATATCCTTGATTAGATTCAAATAATTTTAGGAAGAATTTTTAAGAGATAATTGTAGTTGTTTTGCCAGGACCTAATAAATAATAAAGAATAAAAGGTGCCCCATCCTCATAGAATAGTACATACAAGGGGCATAATAAGGAATACAATGATTTTTCATAATTACATAAGTAAAAGAAATGGGCTTGGGACAAATTCGTGATCAAGGAACAACATTCTTTTGAGGTCAGGTCCAAGGATGAAACCATAGGTGTGCACTATGATAAAGCAAAAACATGTGAAACTATATATGTAGGAACATATATGTGTAGGAATATATTTATGTATATATGGATGCATGAACACTTGAGGAATTGAAACAAGTTTGTCAGGCCTGTACAAAGTGTGTGTGTGTGTGTGTGTGTGTGTGTGTGTGTGTGTGTGTGTGTGTGTGTGTGTCTACTTCCTGACTTTCTTCTTTTCTTCCTTTTATTTTCTCTCTGGCCCCTAAAGAGTTAATGAACTCTGAGTCCCTTGCCTGATCTGTGAGGGGCTCTTAACCCAGAGAGAAAAGAGGCCAGACAACTAAGCTTTTGTTTTCTTTATCCCCTGCTGCTAGTAAATTGCTGGAATTAAATTGCCAGAAGCCAGAGGCTTTGTCCACAGAATAGCAAGAGTTAAAGAAGGCAGAAATTGCTGAATATAAATAGCTTTGGCCACTCTAACTGACTCCATACCTGCCATCAGCTGCCTTTCACGCGGGAACTGAATGCAAGGAAGCCACCAGCAGGAACCTTACTCCATATTATACAGAGAGGCTTTCTTTACTAATTTTATACACAAATGGAATTGTGTGATCTTGATCAAAGTTAAGTTTGGTTTATTTTTGTAGGTCACTGTCATACTTTCTTGTGACTTAGTATTTTAAAATGTACAGAATAGATTGTAGAATAAAATCTCGATTATAATTCATCCACAGATTTAGTGTTCAAAGTCTAATGATGATACTTAATTGAATTTATGATAGGCTATCCAAGCAACTGAACTTAATGGAGAATAATAAGGTCTTGTCTGTTTTAAGCATAAGTCTTCTGCCTACCTACTTCACACTTCACAGTCTTTTTTTTTTTAACTCATATTTACTTCATTGTATTTTTCTCAGCTAGAATCTGAGTTCCACAAGGTTGGCTGTCTTTCTTTTCTTTGCTTTTCATGGTGTCTGAGAAAAGTAACAAGGAATTACATAGTAGTTAAGCGAGCATTTTTATCCTGATTCCCCCTCCTCTGCCCTGCATTTACTATACAAATAAGTTGTGACCATTGCAGAAGATTGATATTGACAGGTGTGCAATCATTATTAAGCAAACATTAAGTTGAATCTCTTCTCTTCAAGTGGAACTCTAGAAATCATTATTATTTAATAAGTGATTAGTAAACCCATCTGGTAGAAGTAAATCATGAAGCATTAATCAGATTGGTGCTCTATAAAAAGAATTAGTTTTCCATCGCTGTGAGAAAGTATCTGGGAAAACACCTTTGAAAGAGCTCTTTGCAATTGATGTCTTCAAAAAAAAAGGGGGGAGAATTATTTTAATCCATAGGGGTAACACTCAGTTTATCAAATTCCAGGGCCAGTTCAGGCCAAGGAGTTGTTGGCCAACACAAAATAGACTCCATGTTTTTTTCTTTGCTTTTTATTTTATCATTTTTTTGTCTTACTGATTATTTTGTTATTGTTAGTAGGTTTTATTTATATTTTATATTTTATTTATCTTTGGTGAGAGAAGTGACTTGAATATGGGTGGGTAGGGAATTTGGCATAATCTTGGAGGAGTTGGGGGAGAAGAAAGATAAGATCACAATGTCTAAAAATGTTTTAAATAAAACTGATTAAATAAAAATAAGAATAAATGTAAGAAATTTATACCTTTTGTTTGTGAGTGTTTTTTACCTGTATGCATATATTTGTTCCTGGTGCCTGTGGAAGTCAAAGATCACTTTGAATACCCTGTAACTTGAGTTATAGATTTTGTGAACCACCATGTGCATTCTGAGAACTGAACCTGAGTTTTTTGCTAGAGATACACGTGTTCTTAGCAACAATACAACTCTCTATCCCCTTGAGAAATCAACTTAAAAGGAGAAAAGCTTTATTTGTCTCATGGTTTCAAAGGATTTACTCTATGCTTATACTATTGGTTTAGCCCTGCAGGTGCACAGTACATTAAGGCGGGAGCAGGCAGAAAAAAAGATCTATTCACATCATTGTGATCAGAATTAGGTTGAGAATGGGAAGACTAAAGTCCTAGTCCCCACTTAGGACACAAATTGAGATGTACCTATTGAGTTTCTACTATTTCACTATGCTGCCACAGGCTGGGAATAAAGACTTCAGAACTCAATATCTGGGAGTATTTCAGATCCAAAAAATAACACAAAGAAATTGTAGTCTGTTAGGAAACTAGACAAAAGCTGAATAGGAGCAAAGGTTGTTTCATTTAGGGCTGGCTTTGTAGACGGAATGGATTCTTTTCATTTATGTTTAAACCCCTACTTTTAATAAAAAAATATATATTTTACAAAGAAAGGGGTATGTGACTTATGACTGGTTATTTTTAGGAATTATCTATTATTTTACTTTAATATATAGTTGAGTAGTAGCACAAGACTTAACTCATTTTGTAATTTTCTATTTTTTCCATCTTTATTAATTGAGTATTTCTTGTTTACATTTTGACTGTTATTCCCCTTCCAAGTTTCCAGGCCAACATCCCCCAACCCCTCTCCCTCCCCTTCTATATGGGTGTTCCCCTCCCCATCCTCCACCCATTACCACCATCCCCCCAAAAATCATGTTCACTGGGGGTTCAGTCATGGGAGGACCAAGGGCTTCCCCTACCACTGGTGCTCTAACTAGGCTATTCATTGTTACCTATGAGGTTGGAGCCCAGGGTCAGTACATGTATAGTCTTTGGGTTGTGGCTTAGTCCCGGGAAGCTCTGGTTGATTGGCATTGTTGTTCACATGGGGTCTCAAGCACCTTCAAACTCTTCCAGTTCTTACACTGATTCTTTCAACGGGGGTCCCGTTCTCAGTTCAGTGGTTTGCTGCTGGCATTCGCCTATGTGTTTGCTGTATTCTGGCTGTGTCTCTTAGGAGAGATCTACATCCCGTTCCTGTCAGCCTGCACTTCTTTACTTCATCCATCTTATCTAATTGGGTGGCTGTACATGTATGGGCCACATGTGGGGCAGGGTCTGAATGGGTGTTGATTCTGCCTCTGTTCTAAACTTTGCCTCCCTATTCCCTCCCAAGGGATTCTTGTTCCCCTTTTAAAGAAGGAGTGAAGCATTCCCATATTGGTCATCGTTCTTGAGTTTTGTATGTACTGTGCATCTAGGGAAATTTGAGCATTTGGGCTAATATCCACTTATCAATGAGTGCATACCATGTGTGTTTTTCTGTGATTGAGTTACCTCACTCAGGATGATATTTTCCAGTTCTATCCATTTGCCTATGAATTTCATAAAGTCATTGTTTTTGATAGCTGAGTAATATTCCATTGTGTAGATGTACCACGTTTTCTGTATCCATTCCTCTGTTGAAGGGCATCTGGGTTCTTTCCAGCTTCTGGCTATTATAAATAAGGCTGCTATGAACATAGTGGAGCACGTGTCTTTGTTATATGTTGGGGCATCTTTTGGCTATATGCCCAACAGAGGTATAGCTGGGTCCTCAGGTAGTTCAATGTTCAAATTTCTGAGGAACCTCCAGACTGATTTCCAGAATGGTTGTACCAGTCTGCAATCCCACCAACAATGGGGGAGTGTTCCTCTCCACATCCTCGCCAGCATTTGCTGTCACCTGAGTTTTTGACCTTAGCCATTCTCACTGGTGTGAGGTGCAATCTCAAGGCTGTTTTGATTTGCATTTCCCTTATGACTAGGGATGTTGAAAATTTCTTGAGGTGTTTCTAAGCCATTTGGCATTCCACAGTTGTTAATCTTTGTTTAGTTCTGAACTCCATTTTTAATAGGGTTGTTTGTCTCCCTGCAGTCTAACTTCTTGAGTTCTTTGTATATTTTGGATATAAGCCCTCTATCAGCTGTAGGATTGGAAAAGATCTTTTCCCAATCTGTTGGTTGCCCTTTTGTCCTAACAGCAGTGTCCATTGCCTTACAGAAGCTTTGCAGTTTTATGAGATCCCATTTGTCAATTCTTGATCTTAGAGCATAAGCCATTGGTGTTTTGTTCAGGAAATTTTCTCCAGTGCCCATGTGTTCAAGATGTCCGCACTTTTTCTTCTATTTGTTTGAGTGTATCTGGCTTGATGTGGAGGTCCTTGACCCACTTGGACTTAAGCTTTCTCCAAGCTTAAGGGTGATAAGCATGGATAATTCTGCATTCTTCTACATGCTGACCTCCAGTTGAACCAGCACCATTTGATGAAAATGCTATCTTTTCTCCATTGGATTGTTTTGGCTCCTTTGTCAAAAATCAAGTGACCATAGGTGTGTGGGTTAATTTCTGGGTCTTCAATTCTATTCCACTGGTCTATCTCTCGGTCTCTGTACCAATACCATTCAGTTTTTATAACTATTGCTCTGTAACACTGCTTGACTTTAGGGATAGTGATTCCCCTAGAATTCCTTCTATTGTTGAGGATATTTTGAGGTATCCTGGGTTTTTTGTTATTCCAGATGAATTTGCAAGTTGTTCTGTCTAATTCTTTGAAGAATTGGATTGGTATTTTGATGGGTATTGAATTGAATATGTGGATCACTTTTAGTAAAATGGCCATTTTTACTATATTAATCCTGTCAATCCATGAGCATGGAAGATCTTTCCATCTTCTGAGGTCTTCTTCAATTTCTATCTTCAGAGGCTCGAAGTTCTTATCACACATATCTTTCACTTGCTTGGTTAAAGTCACACCGTGGTATTTTGTATTATTTTGGGACTATTATGAAGGGTGTCATTTCCTTAATTTCTTTCTTGGCTTGTTTCTCTTTTTTGTAGAGGAAGGCTACTAATTTATTGGAGTTAATTGTATACCTATCCACTTTGCTGAAGGTGTTTATCAGCTTTAGTAGTTCTCTGGTGGAACTTTTGGGATCACTTAAATATACTATAATATCGTCTGCAAATAGAGATATTTTGACTTCTTCTTTTCCGATCTGTTTCCCTTTGATCTCCTTTTGTTGTCTGATTGCTCTGGCTAGAACTTCAAGAACTATATTGAATAAGTAGGGAGAGAGTGGGCAGCCTTGTCTAGTCCCTGATTTTAGTGGGATTGCTTCAAGTTTCTCTCCATTTAGTTTAATGTTAACTACTGGTTTGCTGTATATGGCTTTTATTATGTTTAGGTATGGGCCTTGAATTCCTATTCTTTACAGAACTTTTATCATGAAGGGGTGTTAAATTTTGTCAAATGTTTCTCAGCATCTGTTGAAATGATATTGTTCTTTCAGTTTGTTTATATAATGGATCACGTTGATGGTTTTCCATATATTAAACCAACTCTGCATGCCTGGGATTAAGTCTACTTGTTCATGGTTGATGATTGTTTTTATATGCTCTTGGATTCGGTTTGCCAGAATTTTATTGAGTATTTTTACATCGATATTCATAAGGGAAATTGGTCTGAAGTTCTCTTTCTTTGTTGGGTCTTTGTGTGGTTTAGGTATAAGAGTAATTGTGGCTTCATAGAAGGAATTCAGTAGTGTTCCATCTGTTTCAATTTTGTGGAATAGTTTGGATAGTATTGGTATGAGGTCTTCTATGAAGGTCTGATAGAATTCTGTACTGAACCCATCTGGTCCTGGGCTCTTTTTGGTTGGGAGACCTTTAATGTCTGCTTCTATTTCTTTAGGAGTTATGGGGTTATTTAAATGGTTTATCTGTTCCTGATTTAACTTTGGTACCTGGTATCTGTCTAAGAAATTGTCCATTTCCTGCAGATTTTCAAGTTTTGTTGAATATAGGCTTCTGTAGTAGGATCTGATGATTTTTTGAATTTCCTCTGAATCTGTAGTTATGTCTCCCTTTTCATGTCTGATTTTGTTAATTTGGACACACTCTCTGTGTCCTTTCGTTAGTCTGGCTAAGTGTTTATCTATCTTGTTGATTTTCTAAAAGAACCAACTTTAGGTTCTGTTGATTCTTTGTATCGTCCTTTTTGTTTCTACTTGGTTGATTTCAGCTCTGAGTTTGGTTATTTCCTGCCTACTACTCCTCCTGGGTATATTTGCTTCTTTTTGTTCTAGAGGTTTTAGGTGTGCTGCTAAGCTCCTGATATATGCTCTCTCCTGTTTCTTTCTGCAGGCACTCAGAACTTTGAGTTTTCCTCTTAGTACAGCCTTCATTGTGTCCCATAAGTTTGGGTATGTTTTACCTTCATTTTCATTAAATATTAAGAAGTCTTTAATTTCTTTCTTTATTTCTTCCTTGACCAGGTTATCATTGAGTAGAGCATTGTTCAACTTCCATGTATATGTGGGCGTTCTTCCCTTATTGTTTTTGAAGACAAGCTTTAGCCCGTGGTGGTCTGATAGGACGCATGGGATTATTCCTATCTTTCTGTATCTGTTGAGGTCTGTTTTATGACCAGTTATACGGTCAATTTCGCAGAAAGTACCATGAGGTGGTGAGAAGAAGGTATTTCTTTTTGTTTTAGGATAGAATGTTCTATAAACATATGTTAAGTCCATTTGGTTCATGACTTCTCTTAGTATGTCTGTGTCTCTGTTGAATTTCTGTTTCCATGATCTGTCCATTGATGAGAGTGGGATGTTGAAATATCCTACTATTATTGTGTGAGATGCAGTGTGTTCTTTGAGCTTTAGTAAGGTTACTTTTATCTATGTAGGTGCCCTTGTATTTGAAGCATAGATATTTAAGATTGAGAGTTCATCTCCGTGGATTTTTCCTTTAATGAATATGAAGTGTTCTTCTTTATCATTTTTGAGGACTTTTAGTTGCAAATCGATTTTATTTGATATTAGGATGGCTACTCCAGCTTGCTTCATAAGACCATTTGCTTGGAAAGGTGTTTTCCAGTCTTTCAATCTGAGGTAGTGTCTGTCTTTGTCTCTGAGGTGTGTTTCCTGTAGGCAGCTGAATGCAGGGTCCTCATTGAGTATCCAGTTTGTTAATCTATGTCTTTTTATTGGGGAGTTGAGACCTTTGATGTTGAGAGATATTAAGGAATAATGATTATTGCTTCCTGTTATATTCATATTTTGATGTGAGATTATGTTTGTGTGCTTTTCTTCTCTTTGTTTTGTTGCCAAGATGATTAGTTTCTTGCTTTTTCTAGGGTGTTGCTTGCCTCCTTATGTTGGGCTTTACCATTTCTTATCCTTTGTAGGGCTGGATTTGTAGAAAGATATTGTGTAAATTTGGTTTTGTCATGGAATATCTTGGTTTCTCCATCTATGTTCATTGAGAGTTTTGCTGGATACAGTAACCTGAGCTCGCATTTGTGTTCTTTTAATGTATGTATGACATCTGTCTAGGATCTTCTGGCTTTCATAGTCTCTGGTGAGTAGTCTTGTGTGATTCTGATAGGTCTGCCTTTATATGTTACTTGACCTTTTTCCCTTACTGCTTTTAATATTCTTTCACTGTTTTGTGCATTTGGTGTTTTGACTATTATGTGACGGGAGGAGTTTCTTTTCTGGTCCAATCTATTTGGAGTTCTTTCGACTTTTTTTATGTTTATGGGCATCTCTTTCTTTAGGTTAGGGAAGTTTTTCTTCTATGATTTTGTTGAAGATATTTACTGGTCCTTGAGCTGGGAGTCTTCACTCTCTTCTATACCTATTAACCTTAGGTTTGATCTTCTCATTGATTCCTGGATTTTATGTAAGTTTCAGACCAGTAGCTTTTTCCGTTTTACATTATCTTTGAACATTCTGTCGATGATTTCTATGGAATCTTCTGCTCTTGAGATTCTCTCTTCTATCTGTTGTATTCTGTTGGTGATGCTTATATCTAAGGCTGCTCTTCTCTTCGTTTGGTTTTCTATATCCATGGTTATCTCCCTTTCTGCTTTCTTTATTGCTTCTATTTCCATATTTAATTCCTTCACCTGTTTGATTGTGTTTTCCTGGAATTCTTTCAGGGAATTTTTTTTTATTCCTCTCTATAGGCTTCTACTTGTTTATTCATGTTTTCCTGTGTTTCTCTAAGAGAGTTCTTCATGTCTTTCTTGAAGTCCTCCAGCATCATGATCAAATATTATTTTAAATCTAGATCTTGCTTTTCTGGTGTGTTTGGATATTCCGTGTTTGCTTGGGTGGGAGAATTGGGCTCCGATGATGCCATGTAGTCTTTGTTTCTGTTGCTTTGGTTCCTGTGCTTGCCTCTTCCCATCAGGTTATCTCTAGTGTTACCTTGTTCTGCTATTTCTGACAGTGGCTAGACTGTCCTATAGTCCTGTGTTTCGGGAGTGCTGGAGACCTGTTTTCCAGTTTTCTTTCAGCCAGTTATGGGAACAGAGTGTTCTGCTTTCAGCTGTGTAGTCTTTACTGTCTAGTGGTCTTCAGGTGTTCCTGTGGACTTGTGTTCTGAATTCACAAGGCAGGTCGATTGGAGCAGAAAATTTGGTCTTACCTGTGGTTCTTGGGGGCAGGGGGCTGCTTTTGAGCTCTCTGTGAGGGTGCAACCAGATGGGCCTGTGTTGCCTTTTCCTGGGGCCCCTATGCACCGGGATCCCAGATGTCATTAAGTGTTTTCCTCTGGAGTCAGAAATGTGGACAGAGTGTAGTCTCTTCTGGATTCCCAGGGGAGCCTGCCCCTCTGAAGGTTTAGCTCTCCCTCCCATGTGATTTGGGAGCAGGGAGCTGTTGATTGGGTCCCTTCTGGTCCAGGTGGTGTCTGGACCGCATGGGACCTGCTGCTCAAGTGCCTGTAATTTTCTTAAATAAGAATTTTAAAAAAGTTATTTTCCTTATAAGGTGAATGATATAAAGGAAACCAAGCTTATATGTAACTGGTCATAAATGTAAATTGTAACCTTAGTTTGTATTTTTTTTTTCGTATTCTAATGTTCCAATGTCTCTTTTGCACTTCCATTTGCCACATTTCCTCATAGAGCCTTGACTTGCTGATATCTCCATAGATAGTGTGTCTTTGGTGGATTCTTGACTGGAGACTCATTGGTGAATTCATTTTAGAGTATCAGCCTTGTATTTTAGCTTTTTTTTTTTTTTTTTTTTTGAGGAGAGACCACTCTTGAAAGAATAACTTCAGTTGTATTAGAGACCCTAGTATATTAAAAATGCCAGAACCATGGGAAGCCTATAAAGGCCAAAGGCAAGTATAGAGAGGAGCTGGCCTGAGTCTATCAGGCAAACCGTGTATACTATTGAAGGCAGAGCTGAAGAAATGGGTTTTCCAAGCCCTTTATGCCCATAACTGCGTCCTAAGTGCTAGACATTAAGATATAAAATATAAATTTCTACTACTGATTATTACTTTGCTTTGTTTTGATTCTTCTTGTGATTACATTCTCATTTGGAATAAGAAAGTATTTAATATGCCTTTTTAAAAAAATTGCAGGACCCACAGTAAAAAGACTTTAAGTTTTAAAGAGACATTGAACATTTAGAGTGTTGGTCTTTCCTGAAGACCATTGGACCTTAATGAATAGTGTTTTGTACAATAATTTTTGATTAAGCTCCTTTGGACAACAAGAATGGTTATTGTTTAACAGTTATATGTTTGTGTGTAATTGTAAGGAGTTGATGGTAATGTTTAGTTTTGTGATTAGCCTGTGTTGTGTCTATGAAGACTCATCTAGATTGATGTCTGAAGGGACACAGCTCAGCTCTTTGTCAGTAGTAACATCCCTATGCAAGTGGGCATAAGCTGCATAAGAGTACTATCTAAGCATGAGACAGACAAAGAGCCAGTAAGTTCAATCCTCTAGGTCAGCACTTTAGACCCTGTCTCTAGGTTCCTGCTTTGAGTTTCTGCCTCGTTGTCCCCTGTGATGGATTGTTACTTGGAACTGTAAGCAAAAAATTAATTCAAGTTACTTAGGTCGGGATGTTTTTAATCACTACCAAAGAGCAAACTAGAACAAATGCTAAAACTTTCCTACCAGGAGTCTCCACTACCTGAGTAACAGAAAGAAGAAGAAGAAGAAGAAAAAAAACAACCAAACAAACCATAATCTGTTTAAAAATTCATCACTTATTAATTAATACACATGTATATACCAGTTTCATTTAGTAAAGATGTATAACATATTGACATTATAATAAGATTACAAATGATTCATAGGTAGGCTACTTCCTCTTATAGGTTAATTTATCATTAAGAATTCACAACTTAATCCTGTTCTCCCTCTCCCACCTCTCTCCTTTTCAGGTCCCTCCCTCCCTCTACCTCCTGTGATTATTTTATTCCCACTTCTAAGTGGGAATGAAGCATCCACACTTTTGCTCTTCCTTCTTGTTAAGCTTCATATGGTTGGTGAGTTGTATCCTGGGTATTCTGAGCTTTTGGGTTCAGAATATCAACTTATCAGTGAGTGCATATCATAAGTGTCCTTTATTTCTGGGTTAGCTCACTCAGGATGATATTTTCTAGTTCCATTTGTTTGCATGCAAAATTCATGGAGTCATCATTTTTACTACATTGTGTAAATGTACCACATTTTCTGTATCCATTCCTCTATTGAGGGACAGCCTGTGTTGGTTCTAGCTTCTGACTATTACCAGTAAGGCTGCTATGAACATATTGGAGCATGTGTACTTGTATGTTGGAGCATCTGGTTTAGCTTCGTCTTCAGGTAGATCTATTTACAATTTTCTGAGGAACCGCCAGATTGATTTCCAAAGTGGTTGTACCAGCTTGTAATCCTACCAGCAATGGAGGAGTGTTCCTCTTTCTCTTCATCCTTGTCAGCATCAGCTGTCACTTGAGTTTTTCATCTTAGTGATTCTGATTGGTGTGAGGTAGAGTCACAGGGCCACTTGATTTGTATTTCCTTGATGACTAAGGATGTTGAACATTTCTTTAAATGCTTCTTGGACATTTGAAACTCCTCAGTTGAAAATTCTTTACTTAGCTCTGTACCACATTTTTAAGAGGGATATTGGTTTTCTGGAGTCTAACTTAATGAGTTCTTTGCATATTTTGGTTATTAGCCCTCTATGAGATGGATATCTCTTCAAAATCTGTAGGTTGCCATTTTGTCCTATTGACAGTTGTCCTTGCATTACAAAAAGATTTTCAATTTTATGAGCTTCCATTTGTCAATTGTTGATCTTAGAGCCTGAGACATTGGTGTTTTGTTGAGGAAATTTTCTACTATGTTGATGTGTTTGAGGCTCTTTCCCACTTTCTTTTCTGTTAGATTCACTGTATCTGGTGAGAAAATTTCAAAGGATCAAAAGAATGAAGAGAAATATGTGATGTTTGGGATGGGGAATGGGGTAAGCACTAAAAAGTCCCAAATATCAGGAAAGCAAGAAGTTCTCAGGACCCAAGGGTGATGACACCATGTGAAATACACACCAGAGGAGAGAGAGAACCTGAAGAAAACAGCTATAGTAGATATAGGCATGGCCCTCAGTTGAGGGATGGGACAACCCACTCATCTCAAAATTTTTAACTCAGAATTGTTGGGTAAAAAAAAATAGAGCAGAGACTGAAGGAGAGACTACCCAGAGACCACCCGACTTTGGGATCCATCCCATCTGCAGACACAAAGCCGTGAAACTATTGCTATGCCAAGTAGTGCTTGCTGACAGGAGCCTTATATGTCTGTCCTCTGAGAGGCATTCCAGCACCTGACTAAGACAGATGCAGATAGGCAACCATTGGACTGAGCCTGGTAACTCCTGGGGAAGCATTAGGGAAAAGACTGAAGGAGTTGGAGGAGATTGCAATCCCATAGGAAGAACAACAGTGTCCTCTAACTGGACCCTACAGAGCTCCCATGAACTAAACCACCAACTAAAGTGGAAATATGACTCCTGCTACATATGTAGTCCTGTGCAGACTTCTTGCTGCAGCATAGGGGGATGCCTGAGGAGTGACGCAGGAGTGGTTGGGTGGGTGGGGGGAGCACCTCTTAGAAGCATAGGGGAGGGGTAGTGGAATGTGGGGGTTTGCAGAGAGGAGACTGGGGAGGGGGACAACTTTTGAAATGTAAGTAAATAAAATAACCAAATAAAGCTTGGCATGATTCCATCCTGCATATCTGTTCTGTGAAACAGTAGGCAGTTGCTTTCTGTCCACCTTCTCTCACACCGAAGTGCGCACATCTACCTCATAGAAGAGTCGATGGACATGCGTCCTCTTAGGCCTCAGAACTACCTTTGCGGTTGTGAACTGAATGCTGACAAAGACTAGTACTTTAAAGTGAGTAATGATGAAAATGAGCACCATTCATCATTAAGAATGGTCAACTTAGGAGCAGGGGCAAAAGATGAGTTACGCATCATATAGGCAGAAGCAATGAACTATAAAGGAAGTTCAATTAAAGTAACACTGGCAACTTTGAAAATGTCTGTATAGCCAATAGTTTCCCTTGGGGGCTTAGAAATTACACCACTTGTGGTCTTAAGGTTGAAGTGTGGATCAGGGCCTGTGCACCTTAGTGGACAGCACCTAGTAGCTATAGAGGAAGATGTAGAGTCAGAAGATGAAGATGAGGAAGATGTAAAAACTGTTAGGAAGGTATGGAAAGATCTGCTCCCAGAGGCGGCAACAAGGTCCCACAGAAAAAAGTAAAAGTTGATGAAGTGATGATGATGATGATGATGATGATGATGATGACGACGACGACAACGACGATGATGACGATGATGACGATTTTGATGAAGAGGAAATGGAAGAAAGGTTCCAGTGAAGAAATCTGTATGAGATACCCCAGCCAAAAATGCACAAAAATCAAACCAAAACAGGAAAGAATTAAAACCATCAACACCAAGATCAAAGGGTCAAGAGTCCTTCAAAACAACAGGAAAAAACTCCCAGAACACCAAAAGGACCTAGTTCTGTAGAAGACATTAAGGTAAAAATACAGGTAGAAAAGGTGGTTCTCTTCCTAAATTGGAAGCCAAGTTCACTAATAATGTGATGAATTGTTTCTGGATGACTGACCAGGAAGCTATTCAAGAACTCTGGCAGTGGAGGAAGGAACTTTAAGAAAATGGTTTAAACAGTTTGAAATATTCTTCATTTCTGCAATAGTTGATATCTGGATGTCCTTTTAATAATGCAAAGTGAGAACTTTCCCTACTGTGTTTGGTAAATGTCGTTCAGGTTCAATTGCCAAAAATGTGTTGTCTAAATGCCTATTCAGTTTTCATGGATGGAACTCCACCCTTTACTTGGCTTTAAGTATGTATAGAATGTTATGATAGGACATCATAATAGTGGTGATTAGATGTGGAAATGGTAGGGAGACAAAAAATATGCATGTGAAATAAACTCAGTATTTTAATAAAAAGATAACCAAGTCTATGTCAAATTTATATCAACCATGCAATTCTGAAAAAAAATTTGTTCTCACATTTAGTTGCTTTCCTTGTAAACTTTGAGTTCCATTTTTTATACATTTAGCATCACCCACTTTACCGGCTTTGAAATAGTAACTTGGATATGTATGAAAACATTCCCCATCAGTTTTGCTAAAATTCTTAGAAACAGGTTTTCTTACCTCACATCTGACCCTTGTGTTCCCTGAGATGGGTCATTTGTTGTTTTGTTCAAATAGTCGAAATGATCAGTTTCTAGGTTTAGTTTCATTCTGTTTGGGCATCACTGTTGCTATTTTGAGTACAGAAGGAAGAAAATACTTCAAATGTGACCTTAGTTTGAAATCTGTAGAAGAAGAGTAATTGTAAACTCACAGTGTTTGGAGAAGCTGTTAATGTTAAATTCTTCTGAAAAATCTATTTTAGCTACTCCTCTTGGGTTCTTTAAATACTGTTGACTGTTCTAAATCTTAAAAAAACAAAACAAAACAAAAACTAGTGGATTAAGCTAAATGCTGAATTAAGAAGAGAACTTTCGCTATCACCCCTTCAGTCTAAAACACATGCAGTATAAACACTGCAACTTATATTTCTTGAAGTTGAATATGCATTATTCCCAAATTTTCTTCCTGATAAATTTTCTATGTGTGGTAAGGTTGTTAAATGAAGCAGAATTTAATTAACGAAATACTTTACAATCTCACATGGTCTAAAAGAAAATAGCTAACGTTTAGTAGAAAAGAGTGAGATCCTGACATCAAAGAATAGATAATACAGGGTTTATAGATTAGCTGGAGTAACTCCACACTTCTGAAATAATCATATTATCATAATTTTAGGCACAAGCAAGATTAAGATTTAAAAACAACCGTGAGTGTAAGGGAAGAAATTGCTATTACAAATCAATGTTCCAATGAGTGCTTGGAAATTTTTGTATGTCAGAAAGTTTTCTTTACTACTGCTATGCAGGATGGTCAACTGTTCTTTGATATAGAGGTATGGTAATCTCACAGATGAAGCAAAGAATTCTTTATTGAAATGGAAAATATCAGAAAATAGGAGTATAGAGTTGTGCAGGAAAAATACCAATTGATATGCAGAAATACAATGAAGATAGATTTGGTTTTCCCTGGTTTTGTATTCTAATGACAACCATCCTTCACATCACATCATTCCTTTGCTTTTTCATAGTCTCGCTTCCTTAGCTCATTGCCCTACACACCCTCTCTGGTAAGACAATATGGCAATGCCTCTGATTTTTAAGGAAATTATCAAATCATCATAGTATACTTGGAAGAAGTTGAAAGGTTGAACTAACCTGAAGTATTTCATTTCTCAAAATATGACATATTACAGGTTGTAAGGCTAAAAGTGGGAGTTATAATTAATTATCTCATGGAGAATGTATGTGTGGATAGACAGACACTTCAATTATTAATTGATAAAATCATTTCTTGGGTTGAAAACAAATAAAGGATAAAATTGAATTTCTCAGGTGAAGGTTAGATAATGACTCTGATTTTCATATCTACATGGAAAGCAACAGAAGAGAAATAGCTTAAGTCAGCTGTACTTCAGGATTATTGTTGTGAAGTGGTCATTATTCATGAGATTCCTCTGTGTCACATGTTAAAAGAACTATTTTGAGACACATTTGTTTAATAATGATGAGAAAAGAAACAGATTCTATGAAGTGGGCCACAGAATACAGAGGTGAATGGTAAATAGAGGAAGCTTTAGGATTTCACTTTTTATTATTTTATTTTTTCTTGGATATTTCATGTATTTACATTTCAAATGTTATTCCCTTTCCTCGCTCTCCCATACCTGCTCCCTCTTCTTCTATAAGGATGCTCCCATTCCAACCTGCCCACTCCCGACTTGACTCCCTGGCATTTCCCTATTGTGGGGAAAAAGACCTTCACAGGACCAAGGGCTTTTTCTCCTATTGATGCTAGACAATGTCATCTTCTGCTACATATGTGATAGAGTCATGGATCTCTCCATGTGTAGTCATTGGTTTAGTCTCTTGGAGCTCTGGTGGGGTCTGGTCGGTTGATTTGTTGTTCTTCCTATAGGGTTGGAAACCCCTTCAGTTCCTTCAGTTCTTTCTCTATTTCCTCCATTGTTGTCCCCATGGTCAGTCCAATGGTGAGCTGCAAGCATCTGTTTTAGTAAGGCTCTAGCAGAGCCTCTCAGGAGACATCCACATCTAGCTCCTGTCAGCAAGTACTTCTTAGCATCAGCAATAGTATCTGGGTTTGTTGGATATATATGGGATGGATCCCAAGGTGGGGCAGTCTCTGGATGTCCTTTTATTCAGTTGCTGCTCCACTCTTTGTCCCTGTATTTCCACTCATGCGTGTTTTGTTCTCCCTTTTGAGATGGACTGAAGCATCCATATTTTGGTCTTCCTTCTTCTCGAGCTTCATATGACCTATGAATTGTTTCTTGGGAAATCCTAGGTTGTGGGCTGATATTGACTTATTGTGTGTGTTCTTTTGTGACTGGGTTACCTCACTCAGGATGACATTTTCTAGTTCAATCCATTTGCCTAAAAATTTCATGAAATCATTGTTTTTGATAGCTGAGTAGTGCTCCATTGTAAATGTACCATAATTTCTGTATCTATTCCTCTGTTGAAGGGCATCTGTGTTCTTTCCAGATTCTTTCTATTTTAAATAAGGTTGATATGAACATAGGGGAGCATGCATCCTTGTTAAATGTTGGAGCATCTCTCGGGTGTATGCCCAGGAGTGTTATAGGTGAGTCTTCAGGTAGTCAATTTTCTGAGGAACCTCCACAGTGATTTCCAGAGTGGTAGTACTAGCTTGCAATCCCACCAACAATGGAGGAGTGTTCTTCTTTCTCACATCCTTGCCAGCATCTGCTGTCACCTGAGTTTTTGATCTTAGCGTTCTGACTGGTGTGAGGTAGAATCTCAGGGTTGTTTTGATTTGCATTTTCCTGATGACTACGGATGTTGAATATTTCTTTATGTGCTTCTCTGCCATTTGATATTCCTCATTTGAGAATTCTTTGTTTAGCTCTGTATCTCATTTTAATATTTGATTCTCTGGAATCTAACTTCTTAAGTTTTTTCTATATATTAGATATTATTGTTCTATCACATGTAGAATTGGTAAAGGTCTTTTCCTAATCTGTTCGTTGCCATTTTTTCCCATTGACAGTGTCCTTTGCCTTACAGAAGCTTTGCAGTTTTATGAAATCCCATTAGTCAATTATTGATCTTAGAGCATAGGTCATTCGTGTTCTGTTCAGGAGAATTTCCCCTGAGCCTATGTGTTCAAGGCTCTTCCTCATTTTCTCTTCACTTAGTGTATCTGGTTTTACGTAGAGGTCTTTGATCCACTTGGACTTAAGCTTTGTACAAGGAGATAAGAATGGGTCAATTTGCATTCTTCTACATGCTGACCTCCAGTTGAACCAGAAACATTTGTTGAAAATGCTGTTTTTTTTTCCTTTGAGAGGTTTTAGCTCCTTTGCCAAAGATCAAATGACTATAGGTATGTGGGTTTATTTCTGACTCTTCAATTCTATTCCATTGATCTACCTGCCTGTCTCTGCACCTATATCCTTTAGTTTTTGTCACTATTACTCTGTAATACAGCTTGAGGTCAGGGATGGTCATTCCCCCAGAATTTCTTTTATTGCTGAGAATAGTTTTTGCTGTCCTGGTTTTATTGATATTTCAAATGAATGTACAAATTGCTCTGTCTAACTCTATGAAGAATTGAATTGGAATTTTTATGAGGATTGCATTGAATCTGTAGATTGCTTTTGGCAAAATCACCATTTTTACTATACTAATCCTGCCAATCCATGAGCATGGGAGGTCTTTCTGTCTTCTGATATCTTCTTCAATTTCTTTCTTCCGAGACTTAAAGTTCTTGTCATACAGATCTTTCACTTGCTTGGTTAGGTTCACACCAAGTTATTTTACACTATTTGTGGCTATTGTGAAGGGTATTATTTCCCTGAATTTTTTCTCAGCCTGTTTATCCTTTGAGAAGAGGAAGGATATTGATTTGTTTGTTTTAATTTTATATATAGCCACTTTGCTGAAGTTGTTTATCAGCTGTAGGAGTTCTCTGGTGGAATGTTTAGGGTCACTAATATATACTATCTTATCATCTGCAAATCATGATATTTTGACTTCTTCCTTTCCAGTCTGCATTCATTTCACCTCTTTTTGTTGTGTAATTGCTCTGGCTTCAAGTACTATATTGAATATGTAGGGAGAGGGTGGGCAGCCGAGTCTAGTCCCTGAGATTTTTCTTTCTTTTCATTTCTATTATTTTTTCCTTTTAAAATTACTTTATTTTTTTAAAGTCCTGTTGTTACCCTCCTACATGTTTGCCCTCCCACACTTCCAAATCCCACTCCTCTTCTCTCATGTCTCCAAGAAGATATCCCTGTCTCCAATCCAGCCTCCCTATTCCCTGGATCCTCATGTCTTTCCAGGTTTCGGCATATCTTCTCTCACTGAGGACAGACCAGGGAGTCCTCTGTTCTGTATGTGTCAGGGGTCTCAGACCAGCTGGTGTAGGATGTCTGGTGGGTTGCTCAGTATATGAGAGATCTCAGGGTTCTGGGTTAATTGAGACTGTGCGTCTTCTTTTCAGGTTGCCCTCTTTCTCAGCTTCTTTCAGCATTTCCCCAATTCAACTATGGTGGTCCCAGACTTCAGTCCATTGGTTGGGTGTAAGTATCTATTTCTGTGTCAGTCACTGCTTGTTGGGCCTCTCAGAGGAGAGTCAGCTAGGTTCTTGTCTGTAAGCATGCACACTAAAACATCAGTAATAGTGTCAGACCTTGGAGGCTTCCCTTAAAAAGGATCCCAGTTGGCCCAGTCACTGGACCTCCTTTCCCTCAGTCTCTTCTCCATTTTTGTCCCTGTAGTTGTTTTAGACAGGAACAGTTCAGGGTCACAGTTTTCAACTGTGGGATGGCAACCCCATGTCTCCACTTAATGCCTTGTCTTCTACTGGAGGTGGACTCTACAACTTCCCTCTCCCCACTGTTGGGCATTTCATCTAAGGACACTCCCTTTGAGTACATAAAGTTTCTCACTTCCTAGGTCTCTGCTATATTCTAGAGGATACCTCTATCTCCCACACCCAGAGGTTGAATATTTCCTTCATTCTGCTGACTCTCAGGGCTTCTCTATTGTTCCCATCTCTTGTAATACCTAATCATGTACCTCTTTCCCCCTCTCCTAGGCCTCTCCCTTCCAGATTTCTCCTTCCCTCCACCTCCTGTGATTGCTTTCTTCTCCTTCCCAAGTGGTACTGAAGATTCTCACATGGGCCCGTCTGTTTGTTAAACTTAAGTACTGTAGATTGTAGCCTAGGTATTCAGTACTTTTTTGACTAATATCCACTTATTAGTGAGAACATAACATGTATGTCCTCTTGGATCTGAGAAACCTCACTCAGGATGATATTTTCTAGTTCCATCCATTTGCCTGCAAAACTCATGATGTCCTCATTCTTAATAGCTGAGTAGTATTCCATTGTGTAAATGAACTACATTTTCTGTATCCATTCTTCTGTTGTGTGACATCTGGGTTGTTTCCAGGTTTTGGATATCACAGATAAGGCCACTATGAACATAATGGAGCATGTGCCCTCATGATATATTAGAGCATCTTTTGGGTATATACCCAAGAGTGGTATAGCTGGGTCTTCAGGTATATCTTTATTTTCTGAGGAAACTATAGATTGATTTCTAGAGTAATTGTACAAGCTTGTAATCCTACCAGCAACGGAAGAGTGTTCTTCTTTCTCCACATCCTTGCCAATATGGTGTCATCCGAGTTTTTGATCCTAGCCATTCTTAAGGTGTAATCTCAGGATCCTTTTGATTTGTATTTCCTTGATCACTAAGCATTTTGAATATTTCTTTAAGGGCTCCTTGGACATTTGAGATTCCTCTCTTGTGAATTTTCTGTCTGGCTCTATACCCCATTTCTTGATTGGGTTGTTTTGCATTTTGGAGTTTAGCTTCTTGAGTTCTTTATATATTTTGGATAGTAGTCCTTGATCAGATATTCGGTTAGTGAAAAAAATATTCCCAATCAACTGGTTGCTTACTTGTGCTATTGATTATGTCCTTTACATTACAGAAAATTTTCAGCCCAAGATCAATTCTTGATCTTAGAGTTCTCTTTAGGAAATTTCCTCTTGTGCCAATGAGTTCTAACCTCTTTCCTAATTTTACTTCTATTAGATTCATTGTATCTGGTTTTATGTTGAGGTAGTTGATCCACTTGGACTTCAGCTTTGTGCAAGATGACAAATATGGCCCTATTTTTGTATTTTTACTTTCTTTTCTTTCATTGGATATTTTTATTTACATCTCAAATGTTATCCCCTCTCCTGGTTTCCCCTCCAACAATCTCCTATGCCATCCCCCTTACCCCTGCTTCTATGAGGGTGCTCCCTCACACATGTACCCACTCCCTCTCACCTCCCTGCCCTGGTATTCCCCTATATTGGGGCATTGAACCTTCACAGGAACCAGGGCCTCACCTCCCATTGATGCCCAACAAAACCACCCTCTACTACATATGAGTCTGGGATCATGTTTTACTACATGTGTACTCTTTGGTTAGTGGTTTAGTCCCTGGGACCTCTGGGAGGTCTGGTTGGTTGAT